>NC_052392.1:24521808-24606808 GCF_009389715.1 Phoenix dactylifera | reverse complement strand
ACCAATAGTCTAATCAAACGGATTTATCGCAAAGTCGCTCTACGTTGACAAAGATCTCGCCTTGGTATAAGGAAAAAAGTAAAGCTATAATCCCAGTGTTCTGATCGAAACTTGAGTCCTTTTATTTGTCCCTAGTATTTGGAGTTGCATGTTAGCACAACATAGCATGGATTGGTTAATTTCTTATTGTGTCATTATCCTTCTCTACTCACCAGCAAATAAGCAGCAACGATAAACATGGGAAAAGTGGCTAAGGTGAATTGCAACTATCTATTTGCAATTCTATGTGAATAACATTATCTTGATCCAGAGAAAACAATTTTTATCATTTTCTTCTGAAAATGATCTCACATCCATGTTTATTGGAAATAGATGCCAGAACAATGTATTATTATCCTTTCCAATAGAAGTGGAAGAATCTAAAGTTGCTTTTATTGCTTCATTTACATAGGATGCTAGTAGGATATTCAAAAATGTGACATTGCACCTAAGACTGCAAATGGATCAGGTTGACCCATGACCCAACCTGACCCATTTTAGAAGACCCATAGGGCCGGGTCGGGTTCTAAAATTGAATCTATTCCATTTTTTGAATCGGGTCTAGGTTTATTAAATCTCGACCTGACCAGGATCCGACCCGACCCGTTGTGTTTTGGGTCAATTTTGGATCGTTTGCCGAACGACCCGATTCGGCCCAATTCGAACCTGGATTACCCATTTGGGCTTGCAGGCCCACAAGCCACAGTCGTAGCAAGGAAACCCAAAGCCCATCAAGTTAAATCCATCCATTTAGAGTTAAATCCAAAGCCCATCAATTTAGGGTTTTCCTAGTTACCTCTATACGACTAGCATTTTTAAGAGCATTTCGTCTCGCCCAAGCCGAGCGAGAGTAGAGAAGAAGAGATCTCTAGCCGCTTCCAATGGGTAAGGACTTGATCTCCATTCCTTTTCACCAATTCCCTTCCACCCCATCTCTTTCCTTCTCGCTCACATCCTCTTTCTTCTTCTTATGGCAGCAAGAATTAAGGTCCATGAGCTCTGAGAAAAGTCTAAGGCGAAGTTGTTGAACCAGCTGGAGGACCTCAAGGTAGAGCTTGCCCTCCTCCACATCGCCAAGGTCATTGGCGGCGCCTCCAACAATCTCTCCAAGATGTAAGTCTCTAATTTCTTTCCATCTAAGTGTTTGATCTTGATTGGATAATGCTCATAGTGTTTGTTTCTGGTTTGGCAGCAAGGTGGTGGGGCTCTCTATCGCATGGGTGCTGACGACGATTTCTCAGAAGCATAATTCGGTGCTGAGGGAGGCATACAAGAATAAGAAGTACCAACTGCTCAATCTCTATCTCAAAAAGATTCCCGCCATTTACGGCCGACTCACCAAGCACCAAGTTATTACTCTTCTTTTAGAAGTCTCCGCCACATAGATGATCCTGAACAGCTTCACTTTTTTCTCCCGGTCGAAAAGACCGAAAATGCACAATTAAAATAAAAGCAATTTTACATGTTTCGAAGAATTGGTGGAAGGATAGTGCAGCAATGAGCGGCCTTATGGTGCAGGGACTCTGCGATACCCTAACTGACAACCCAATGATCACCGAGTAACCCAAACCCAAATTTTTTAGGTCGGATCCGGGTTTTACATGGATCCGACCTAATCCGAATGACCCGTTGGGTTAAAAATTGTACCTGTAGACCCGACTCGACTCATTCCGATCTTTAATTGGGTCGAGTTTGGGTCTAAAATTAGAACCCAAACAAGAAATTGGATTGGGTTAGGGTCACTCAAGACCCTACTTGACTTGTCCCATCCCACTTGCATCCCTAATTGCACCGAGCACTTGCGCATAAACCTTTTAAATTTTTTTTGGTCATGTGCAGAGAATCAAATACTCAAATGATTCAAAGTTGCATACTTTAGAATCCCTTGATATTAAAATATCAACCATCTAGGCCTTTTCAATAATTTAAATTTATCAGGAAGATACAATTTTTCTCATATTTTATATTTTTTTCGTAAAAGAGCAAACATATAAAACTCATTCATATTGATGCCAGAGATCCTTTTCCGGCGATGTGTCTTGACCTCATGTGCAAAGTATTAATCTCGGAGCCACCCATTAATAGTAATGGAACTCTGTGCAAAGTTTCCTCCTGTGATATGAGTTACCACCCCTTGATCACTTATAGTACCCCAAACATCCGACTGCATTTTCCAACTGAAATGGAAAATGACTACCGAAATTGAATTGTACATCCAGAATAGACCTAAGAAGACATGATCCCAGGCGGATACTTGACATGTCCCCCCTCTTCCAGGTCCAATCCATGTAGACCGAAAATTAGGGGAGTTTAATTTCTCGCACCCCATGGTCCGCGTCTAGATTCCCACTACCCTGATCAGCCAACGAGAAAGCCCCGGCTCACCGACCCTATCCTCTTTACTCACCACATAAGCCGATTCATCTCGACGACACGTGCACCACCGAGCGCACTTTGCCATGGGCGTTGCGGATAATCTCGCCAGCTCAGCAGAGCACTAATGGATCTTTTCGCTGATGTCACCATCCAATCTCGCTTGTGACGTGGCTCGAACTCGGCCCTTCCCGTGGACCGCCCGCCACCTACCTTTAGGAAACACTGATAAATCAACAAAATTACCAATTAGCCATTCCAATTCCGATCAGACCGCTGTGCTTCGTTGTCATGGTTGTCGCTCCTGGTGATGATCAGCACGAAAATATTTGCGTCCCTGGGTCGCGGCAACGACAACGATGATGATGCTGACACGTGGTAAATTTAATATCATTTTTTAAAAAAGTCCACCGTATATTGCTCATCCAACGGTCATGATGCGCTGAAGCTGGAAGTATTATTTTCCTAAGAAAAAATCCCTCACTTTTTGCCATAAAGTCGGCAGTTGAGCGACGTGACAAAAATCTTCGGAGCTGGCCCTATCTTCTATAGACCCTTGTAGCGTCATAGGTAGGGTAAACGATGCTGACCGTTCGATCGGTGTCCTCTCACTGATCAATCGCAGCGGACGCTAGGCTTTTGGGCGGCGGCCGGGAGAGGCGACTGATTGGATGACAGCTGATGAGCGGTCCTCCTATTGGACGGCGGGGACCGTTTGAGAGCATAAGCTTTCTTTCACGTGGTGGGATCTGCCCCTTATTCGCTGTTGCCTATGAGCAAAGGTTCTTAGGGTAGGTGATTGGTTTGTTTCAATGGAGTAGGGATAGAAGGGTAATTGAGGAATTTCCTATTGTTTTCCCTACGCCCCTCGCCTCGTTGGCAACTTGGCATCCAAATTTGGCGTCTCTTATTATGGTATATCCTTTAACAATTTGTATTTACGTCTTGGTCCACCCTGTGATTTGTCCGTCTTGCAATGCCCGGGGTCTAGTAGATTTTTTTCCCCCTCCTTTTCTGACGTGGAGTGCATATCAGCTACTAAGCTACAAATCCCCTGTTAAGATAGAAGATACAACACTCCGGAGTATACTAGTGGGCATAGATTTGATCTGCCTCATGGCCAATCAATCGATAGTGCATTTGTGGTTATGTACCGACCATAATATTAAAAATAGCACATGGATTCTTCGTCTCAATGCCATGATTTTCATAAGCATAAGAAGTATGGTCTATAACTCTCCTACCATTGGAATTGCTTCCACGAGCCTTTATATCCATTTCATGATGTTAGATAATAAATTCTTATGTAATATTTTTTTTTTAGTTTGTAGTCTTCCTTTGTGCCATGAGTTTTGTTAGCCAAGATGAGAGGTACCCTAGAGGCTGTGTCCTGTAGAAAATCGGACAGAGTGAACCCATAAGTAGGTTCACTTATATCTCGCTTTGTGCATTTGAAATATTTTAATATAGTTCAATTGTATCAACTAATTATTACTATTCAGAGTACCTGAATTGTATTCTCTTGAAGAACCAGGAAGAACATGCTTTTGTGAAAGAGAGAGGGCACTTGCACATTATAATCCCTTACATCTTCTTAACTAATAGTGAATCTAATTCTAGCAACTTCCAGTATAGAGCTGGTCATGGATTGAATTTGTGCAAAAAAAAAAAATCAAACTTTAAATAAACCCGATCTTACACTCGACAAAAAATAAATATAATTTAGGCTTGAGGTCTGGCTCTTGATCAGCTCTTCTTCCACAGTATTATTCCATCAACTTGGTTTAGTTTTCTTGCTTTAGGTTTTCAAGGGCTTGTTTGCTCTTGGTTACCTGACAAGAGCTATTTTGTCTATGGGTACATGTTTCTATAGTAGGAGAAAACACTACATGATTTTTAAATTATTCTTCATCTAAATCATCTAACCCAGTATGCAGCCAAACTAACAAACCAACAAGAGAGGGGCAAACGGGTCATTCGGCTGGACAATGGAAAAAGTCGTACCGAACGCCGTGCCTCTCGACATGGGGGCGTTAGATCTCGTGCCGAGCCGAGGACCCGACAACACAAACCCCCCCCCTATCTTCCCCTTATTTACGCAAATGCCCCCAAAAAGCGAAAAAGGGCTTGGCCTCTCCGCTGCTTTTCATGAACCCTTTGGGCCCCGCCAAACCCCACCCTCATCTCTTTCTCTCTCTCTCCCTCCATCTAAATTCCTCACAGTAGCTTTGCAGCGAGTCCGGAAATTCCCATCTCCTCTCCCCTCTAGGGTTTGAAGGCTAGCTCGCACGAAGAAGGGAAAAAGGAACTTCCTCTTTTAATAGAGATATCTCGGCATCGGAAAGTAAGTCTTGAAATTTTCGCGGCTTGTTTGCGTAAAAACTGGTTTTTTTAGAGAGTTTTAGAGGTGTTTGAAGAATTTTAGTAGTTGCTTGTTCTCCGAAGCAGTGTTCGCACGAGTTTTCTTCTGTTTTAGATGTGGATGTGGATTTTAAGTGTAATTATAGAACTCGAGGTAAGTTTCTTATTCTTTTTGGAATTTTGATGAGCGATTTTGAGGTGTTTTATGTAAGACTTTGAGATTTTATGTTTTTGCCTCTTTTCTTTTATAATTTAAGATTGATTCATCTTTGTTTTCTTTTTTAATTTATCTTTTCTTTTTGATGTTAGAATGATCGCTTTTGATGACATTTTTGGAAAAGAAGATATTTTTTTATATTTTCAGCATGTTATTTTTTAATTAAATTAGTTAGTGCAGAGATATTTCTGCTTATATAAGTAATTCCTGCGGGCACGAGTCTATGAGATTCAGTGGAAATGTTTGGGAGATTTCTAATGTCTTATGGTAGACTTTTGGGGTTGAACCACTCCTTGAGGCTGACGTTATTAGCTTTTGTTTTTGCCCCCTGTTTAGGGGCCTTTTCAATGAATATGAACTAAGCATTTTTAAATTTTTGTGAACTGGAAGATTATAAGCTTGGCGGTGTATATTCTATGTTATGCTTTATGAATTTTATAAGGTGGGGCGGCAAATTGGGAGAGTCCCTTTGCTTATGACTCCATTAATTGAAATATTTTATTGAAATACGATATGGACGTAGACAAGCAATTACATGAGCTGGACATCGCTGCATCTATGTCTGCTTCTTATAATCACTATCTATGGCTAGCACCTGTTTACTGTTTATGGTGAGATTCATCCGTCTTTGAATGCATTTTGGCAAATATGAGGTAATTGCCTCGGAAACTTATCTTCTTTCGATGTTTTGAGAGTCAACTACAGTCTTTCTTATCTAGTTTTTTCTCTTTCTTTGTATGAAAAATAACTACATTTTGATCAACATAATGAATTTTTTTTTCCAATTTTCGTTCTGGACAAATCCTAAAATCTCTGGAATTTTGTTTGAAAGTTGCAGGGAATGCTAGTGGTTTTGATGCTGAATAAGCTTAATATAGAAGGCTGTGGTGTAGGTTAGGGAGCTGCTTTAGAAGCCAAAGAAGGAGAATCCTGCTGATTTGATACTCATCTGGTTCCAGAAAAGGAAGCATGGGTCTTCTTTGTGATTTCTGTGGGGAACAAAGATCGATGGTCTACTGCAGGTCCGATGCTGCATGCTTATGCTTGTCATGCGACCGCAATGTTCATTCCGCGAATGCACTCTCTAGACGTCACTCACGCACTCTTCTATGCGATAGATGCATTACACAACCAGCCATATTTAGGTGCATGGAAGAACATGTTTCACTTTGCCAAAACTGTGATTGGAATGGGCATGGTGGCTCGGCTTCAGGACATAAAAGGCAGACAATCAACTGCTACTCAGGCTGCCCATCTGCTGCAGAGCTTTCGAGAATCTGGTCCTTTTTTCAGGAGTTTCCTCCTTTGCCAGATTCTAACTGTGAACAGGGTATGGGCTTGATGAGCATCAATGAGAACAGTGTCAGTAACTTCTGGGGAGCTCCAGAGAACAGCAGTACCATAGATATAGCCAAAGCAGGCAAGATGAATGATCTGGAAACTGCTAATAAGCTCAATCCCTGGATTGGCTCATCTTCAACATCTGCAGTGAACCCTATGCTATGCGGTGCAGGTCAGCCAGCAGGCTCAGTGGATTCAACTACTCGTAAGGTGCATGAAACCTTTGAAATACCCATCAACTACTAACCAAACAATGAATATGTTTGTGACTGCTGTCACTTAGATGTTATTGTATTGTTCTGTATTATTTAATGCAAAAATATATCATGACTTGCAAATGTGTTTTATCCGCAAAATTATTCGGTCACCATCTTTTATGGAAGATCACCACCTTCAGTTTATTTTTCTGAATGAGTCAATTAATATGTCTGTCTGTCGGTCTGTATGTATGTACATATGTTTGCTTGCTTGTGTGTCTGATGTATGTAATTGCTTGCTTGTGTGTCTGATTTATGTAATGCGTCTGTATGTGTTTGTACATATGCATGTTTATGTATTGTGTAAGTGTTTTTACCATATGCCATTTTCGAGTCCTCTCCTATTTCATCTTTTCAACACCTTATGCATTTCTTTGTTCTTTTCTGCTATTATCTTTTCCTTATTACATACGAGGTATCTTTTAAGGATTTTGTGTTTCCTGAGAAGTACTAATAAAAGGGTTGTTTATCTAGCACACTTTAGTTTATTGATTGCTGTTACATAGAGGTCCATTTTAAGTTCAGTCTGCAGTTTTCTACATGTTTGCTTGATGAATTTCATCTGAGCCTACTAAAGAAAGCATCGTGAATGTTCTTTTCCCCCATCTGAGCCTACTAAATAAGGCAGTGCTTACTTGATTTTGAAATCATTTTTCTGGACATGAATTTTTGTATTGTATGTCTGAAAAATGATAGTACTTTTCAAACTCAAGTAAGTGATCACTTCTATGTTTGTGCACAAAGATTACAGAGAGTCTTCAAAAGCAACAAAGAATAATGCTTTTATTGACTATTTATGTGTATATTTCATTTTTTTTTTTTTACACTTCTCATATGTTTGCTAAGTGCTGAATTAGTCTGTACTTCAATGCTCCAGCTAGCGCTTAGTGGGACAAAAGATCTTGGTCTTTCCAAAGATGACTTCTACGAAGATCTCAACATGGATGATGTCGACTTGAATTTTGAGAATTATGAAGAACTGTTTGGCGCATCTCTTAGCAATGCGGAGCAGCTCTTTGATGATGCTGGCTTTGACAGTTTTTTTGAATTGAAGGAAATATCTGCTGCCAATTCCAACTGCCAGGGTGAATTTGTCACAGAGGTACACTTTATAAGTTCTTATTTGTCAAATGCTTCTGGTGGGAACTTTCATCTGCAATGACCACCTTCCCTAGTGTCAGAATCTCCATTTCTGATCAGATGTGATAGCACTGAGTTCAAAAATAGCTTTTAATAATTGCCTAACTGAACTTAACTAACCCCTTCCCCCACAACCAAAAACTAGAAGAAAAAAGAAAGAATGCAAGAACAAAAGGGCAACATGATCTTTTAGACCCAAAAAAAAAAGATCATGTGGCAGAAGTAGATGTAAAAATGGGTTTGCTATAACTTGCAAAACATAATATATGGTGTTTTCACTTATTGTTATAATGAATCAGTTGAATTATCACGTGGAAGAAGAAAACCAGGTGCAGTAGCCATGAGAGTGAACTATATGTCAGGCAATATTGACAGCTACAGCTTTTTATAGTTCATGTAATTGTCACTTTGTTTTGACATACCATTCTGCTTAGCGGTCTTCAAATCATAAATTGAATCATCCGAACTCATTAGTTTTCTCATGTTAGAAATTGGATGGACTTCATGAGGGCCGGAACTTCTTATTTTTCCATTGATAGCAGATATATAAACTACAATGATCTATTGCAAGTAGAACTGCCAAGCGGTACTGCAGCAAAAGTTATATTATTGTGGAATATAAAAGGAAGCCAAACTTCAAGCTTATGATGGTGTTGTCATGATTTAATTCTGAAATCTGGACACTGTCAACGACTGATCTTCTTGTGGGCACCTTATTGAGAAATTGCATTCTACCTAGTTGAGAAATTTCTGTTGCATTTTCTGATGTGTTATTTTTCCCTTGCATTAAATGTACTATGTTAATGTCTTTTTCTTCTTAAAGGTACAAGGTACATGAGAAGTTGCCTTGCAAAATTTAATTCTTATTCCTTCAATTTAGCTAGGCCCAGTCAAAGTTTTGGCGTGTTCTCATTTACTTTACTGTATCACTAGAGCTTACATCAGGTTTATGTGCACATGCCCGCTTTATGAAAGCATGTACACATATATATAAATAAAAATTTAACATCTAGCATGTCTTAGGGACTCAAGGCACTTATTTTCTTTGATAATGTTTTTAGTGGATGCTGATTAGAACATCCAAGAACCATGTATGATGGTGGCACGAAGCAAAATGCAAAAATATTTTCTTCATTCTCAGGTTTTAACGTCAGCTGCTTCTGCTAATTTAAAGACTGAAATTGGAATTATGGTATGAGTTTATGCTGGCCTTGTTGTATAGACATTTTTCCAGTTCATAAGCCTAAAAATTTATGAACTATAAATTTTGAGGCAGCCTGCAGCTGCTATAAATATACAAGGACATTGGTGTGGATCCTGATTACTAGCAGTTTGCGTATATTGTAGTCCACGAGCTTTGCTATGCTGCTGCATCATCATATGTTTTTGCTTGAATGCAAAAATTGAATTAAGCACATATGTTCTGCAGTAATTTAATTCCTTATTTTTAAAACTTTATCATTTATTGTTTTTTTAAGAAGATTCTCACCGTCCTTATCATCTATCTCACTTCTCAGGCATCATCTGCTGGGCAGGCCAAGCCTATGCAAGCAACATATAGCAATGCAGTATCTGCTGATTCTGTGATGTCAAATCCAGGAAGCAAAGCAGATCCTAGCCTCTGTATCCCAACAAGGCAAGCTCGGTCCAGCCTATCTCTTTCCTTTTCTGGTTTGACTGGTGAGAGCAGTGCTGGAGATTATCAAGATTGTGGGATGTCATCTGGGCTTTTTATGGGGGAGCCTCCTTGGTGCCCTACTGCTCCAGAGAGTTCCTCTTACACCCCGGCTGGCAGGGATAGTGCTGTGATGCGTTACAAGGAAAAAAAGAAAGCAAGGAAGTAAGTGCATTGGCAGTATGCATCTGATGTTAGATGCAAACAAGTTTTGTCACAGTTGTGGTTTATATTCATTTATTTTCATTTGTCTTTATATTTTTATTGCAATATATTGGTCGTAAATGTGGGATTTAGAGCACCTGATTTAGCTGCACATGAATCATTTTTGTTTGAGATACTGAAGTGATGAAGACCTATAAGTATTTGCATGCATCTGGAGTGGCCTAATGACAGATGTCCATAGAATGGCTGTTGATAATTTAGCTACAAAACACTATTAGACTTTTTTTTGTAGCAACGAGTATAAACAAAGCATTTGATTGGTTGCTACATGACAAATTGCATTGGTCATGCCATTGCTAGAGCCTCTCAAATGCAGTATGCCCAGATTTGGTCAGTAACTGACTTCTAAGCCTAAGGAAAGCTTATTTCTTTCTATATTGTTTATTTTTTTTGCCATTTAAAAAGCTTAAATCGGTCAGTTATGATCATTCAATCAGTATAGACCCTCTTTGTTCTGTCAAAGAGGGATGTCTAGTCCCAGTTCATCTTCACAATTTTTTTGAAATTTTATGTACAAATCAGATTTCACAAATTCCTGTGCCTATGTAGTGACTTCAGGTTTGTTAAATCATACCGTGGAGTGCCATAACTCCATAAAAATATTATTAAACCAAAAAAGCAGTATCTTGATAGATCTGTATCATTGCACCTACTATTATCAGCTAGCTCTTGCTATTATTTTCTGAAACCTGGAACTAGGTATCATTCAATTAAAATACTTGTATTTTATCTACATGCACTTATTTGGTGTACAGAAACAACTAACTTCGTATCTGCTTTGCTGACATAATGTTAGAAATAGCTAGAAGAACTCCTGGCTGTTGGATTTTTCTTTGCAAACTGAAACTTACAAGCATCACTGAACTGCAAAACTGAAGATTGTTTCTTTCTTTTTAAACAGGTTTGAGAAAAAAATTAGGTATGCATCTCGCAAAGCTAGGGCAGATGTGAGGCGGCGGGTGAAGGGAAGGTTTGTTAAAGCAGGTGAAGCTTATGATTATGACCCCCTCTGCAAGACAAGAAGCTGTTAAAAGAAACAAAACATCCTACTTAGTGTAAGATCAACTTTCATCTGATTAATATTTTGGGAGATGCCAGGCTGGTTTGTGCCCTTCCCATGGAATTTAAAAAGTTCCCATCTATTAATCAAAATAGACAAAGGAGAAAAAAAGAGAAAAAAGAAGAAAGAAAATAAAGAAAATGAAAGAGGACAAAATAAAGGTTATAAGTAGCTGGCTGGGAGTTCTTGAAGTACTTATTATGAGCAACTCTGCTGGACATATAGCTGAATTATGGTCTAATCTGCTCAGTTTGGTTAGATGCCCCAACCTCCTAGTAGTTTGGTTCTGTTCTTCCTTTTTTCCCCTGTCCAGTGGTGAAGCATGGATGTTCAGTAATTTGGGACAAGGACACTCACAGTCCATTCCTCCAGTACATATGATGGGGTAACATGCTGGTTCATTGACCCTCCTCCCTCTTTGCACCTCTTCATCTTCTCTTCATTTTTCCTGACTCCGACAATTGCCATGGCTTGCCCTGTGGCAGAGCCCTCCTCCCAACTTTGGCTTCCCTTAATATGTTTATACTTATATATATATATATATATATATATTCTTCTGTAATCTGTAGAGAATACAGTCTGTTGTAAGCAACATAGATCGCTTTGTATTTATTCACACATGAAAGAGATCTGCTTATATTACTGTAAGGCTTGGAAAAGTTGTAAAGCTGGTCTTTTGTGCTGTTGACTGTAGAAAATACTGTAATTGAAGCTTCGTAGATTTGTCTAAATTTATTGGTTAATTTGTTGATATCTTGGTTTTACAATGCCAAAAGGATCTTGAAAGTTAATGGTCTTATACGCAATTCAGCATGTATAAAGTTAAGAATTTCTGTCGTAGGCGCCATTGCTCTCAATGCTAGATTCATTCCTCTCTTTTTTTTCCATTCTTTCTATGTACTGTCTGTCCATGATCATACATCCTGTCATTTGAAAATAAGCAGAGGCATATTTGTCATAACTCCTTTTAACTGTAAGAGCTTAATTGCCCTAGGTCATTGTTAAATATAGTTAGTAAAATGTATGAATTACAAATGCATGTTTGGATCTTGCAAGTCCGGATAGTTTCAATAGTTTCTACATAACCAAAAGGGAAAATTGCAACTCAGCCTCTTTCGTTTTATGAAGTTACAAATACTGGAAGATTGCATTTTGGTTCTCTCTGTGACTTCAATTATTAATTAGGGATCTGTGGATCCTGTCTAGTTGTGATGATTTGTCTTCATGAACCAATGCAATTTAGTTCATTGGTTTGCATGATTTACTTTCGTTGTGCTTGGAATGGTGTTAAAATGGCTATCCCTTGACTTGTCATTTAGTGTGAGCATGTGATTGCATAGGGCCTGTTATCTACCATTGTTGTTTTAGTGTTTTCGTTTTTTTGCAAATTAGTGAAAGACTATATTGAGATTGATGCTGAAGATAGCATTTGCACACTCTTTTTTCAAAGCAGCAAATCTTTGTTACTAAAAGTTCTAAAAATTCTATGAAAATTTTGAAAAATAAAAAAAAATCACCATACATGTTGATTCTAGTCCATTTTTCTTGTGGATTTTGGAATGCAAAAGCTGAAAACAGAAAGCAATACCAAGGGTACCCCTAGTGTTTGGAGTTTCCTTCTTGCAAAACCTTAGCTGCTTCAAAAGTGCTTAATTTTTTTTTTCTGCATGTTCTCTGGTGGTGGCTCGTTGTGGCATAGAACTAGTATCAGAAGCAGGGTTGGACCTTTCTATTTTTATCTCTCTTTTTTTGATTTTTTTATATTTTGATAGGAAAGGCTGAGACTTACCTAACATCAGCCTTATCATACCATGGTGAATGTAATTTTCTGAGAAGATCACTGTTTTTCTTTTGCTAGAAAAGGTTTGAAAGTTGCAAACCAGCGGGAATCAAAGTTATATTTTTATCTTCTAGGCAAGTAAATGTTTTAAAACAACTGTAGAGAAAACTTTGTTTTGGAAACATTTAGGCAGTCTTTCGATGCTGAGCAGTTAACCAGGGGTAGATAATTTTTAATTCTAGGAAACTATCTTTGGATTTCTTATCCCTGAGTTAATAATATTCTCCATTTGGTTCAAGGTTGAAGCTTAGTGGGTTGAGCCGTGGAAAAAAAAAATTGTGGATTAAACTTTATTTCATCCAATGGATGAAATAAGAATGGCTAGGTTGAGCTCTTTTTAACAATTTTTTTTTTTAAGCTGTGTTTGGTTGGTTAAGTAAATAGTCATCCTCTAATAACTACAAAACCAGCATCCAAACACTGCTTTAATATCTGCTGTTGACTTAACAGTGTCTACGGATGGCCCAGGTCAAATGAATCGGGGAGAATAGCTAAAAAGATAAGCATGAAACTCTTGTAGCGGAAACACTCCTTTTTATGAATAAGAATCACAGAAACAAAGGAATATAATATGATACAATGATGAACGAATGTATATTAATTTTCCCCCCTTTTCTAACCATTCCAAATCGATTATAGGACAAATAAAAAATAAAAAATATATATTTATTGATTTCTTCCCTATGCTCCTAATAGGTGCAAACAATGATGGTGCCAATGGTACTAGTATAATAAATATATAATATAATAGATTTTTTTTTTCCTTACATACTCTCTAAATATTAAAATTTACATGAATATCCTTTCAAAATTAAGATTTATATGTATATATCCTTATCAAATACTTATTTTTTTTATATATATTTTTTCTTTTTTTGTCTTTTGCATATGTATTTATGCCATCTAACGCCATTAAGAAGTTAGCGGTTTAAAATTAAAATGACAAAATATCTTTAATGGATAAACATGCAAAAAAAAAATTGTTTATAAGGGTATACATGCAAATAGCAATTTCGGAGGATATTCATGCAATTTCGTACATTAAGAAGTATATATACATAAAAAAATCCTCAGATTTTTGCATAAATACCATTCTAAATATTGAAATTTGCATGCATGCCCTCCAAATTGATATTTACGAGTATCCTCTTATAAAATACTATTTTTGTATGAATACTTTTGATATAGTGATCCAGTTAAAAGTGATTAGCCAAAATTATATTTATTTGCATATATACTCTTATAAATGTTTTTTTTACATATCTACCTATTAAGGGTAGTTCAATCATTTTTAACTTTAAATTGTTAATTTTTTGATAGCATTAGATGGTGTGGGCACATATGCAAGTAAAAAAAAATAAAGTGTATATATACAAAATAAGTATTTTATAAGGGTATATATATAAATATCAATTTTGGAAGGATATTCATGTAAATTTTAATATTTAAGAGAATATATATATGCAAAAAAAACTCAATAACATATATAAATTAAAAATTCAAATCATTGTGCAGGATGTACAACTTCCGGAACATGTATAAACTAGAATTCATCAATTGTGATCAGCTTTTATCAAAATGGGCTTCCTCTGGTTGCTCTTTGGGCTGCTCTTTTTATAAATTCCTAAATATCGGAGGAGTCAAGCAGAAAGAGATTATGAATTATGGAAGACTTTTGCTCCAATGACAATTTGATCAAGAGTGGATGGATTTAATCTCCCTCTTAAGCCCTTAATTTGCTCCTACGAGAAGGGACAGTTACTCATCTGATAATTCACAGTCAAGTTTCAAAAAATATTTTGGTTCAATTTTGTTGGAAGCTAAACATTTCCTCAGCCTCTCAATTTGTTGGGGATCTACTGGTTAAGGCGATTCCTGGTACTTTCCGGTGGAGAATTTGGTTGCTTAGAAACTATGTCAGGTTTAGTGGTGGGAGCCAAGTCTTTTAGGCTCTTTCTTATTGACATTTCAACATTCTGGAAGGATTGGACTTCCGGTTCCAAACTCTTCTAACTTAAACCATTCATTTATTTCTGTTTCTCTTGGTTGTAATATTTTCTTAGACTTTTCTTCTATGGATTTTTTGTATGAATACCCTTCAAAATATTTAAAGTTACGTGAATACCCTCCTATTTTTATGTATATCTTTATAAAATATTTGCTTTGCATATATATCCTTCTTTTTTCTTTATATATATATATATATATATATATATATATATATATATATATATATATATATATATATATATATATATATATATATATACACACCCAAGCCATCTAACACCGTTAAAAAATGAGTGGTTTAAAATTGAAATGGCTGAAATACCTTTAACGGCTAGACGCACAAGAAAAAATTTTATGAGGGTATACTGCAAATAGCAACGCTGTGAGGGTATTCCTATAATTTTTCATATTTAGGAGGATATACACATAAAAAAATCGCTCATTTCTTGATGATGTTAGATGGCGTGAGTACACATAAAAAAAAAAAAAAGGAGAGCTATATATGAAAAATAAGTATTTGATGGGGTATACATACAAATTTCAATTTTGGAAAGATATTCACATAAATTTGAATATTATGGAGGGTATTCATACAAAAAAATCCTTCCGGTATTTATTTCTATATCTTATGAAATAAGTTCCAGAAAACCCAACATTTTCTCAAAAAAGGTGTACATTAGAATTCCATAACTTTTGATAAGTAGATCACACAAATTACTGTACCATTTTATCAAAATAATATACTTTTTTGTACAAATAAAATTATCTTTTATGCATTAAGCATATGCATAGCTTGGAAATTAATTCCAAAATTAAAAAGAATTTAGTCATATAGATCATCATAAATAATGTAAATGTTTTTGTTTTGGGCGAACAACAATGTGAATATTCTTCTCCAAACGATGATGATAAATAGGTGATTTAAATAGATGGATGATGATGAATAGATGAACGAAATAGATATTTAACTAGATAGTGAGGCCGAGTCTTTAGTTCATTTTCGTAAAAAGGAAGTATGCTGAATTTATGCCCTCGCGGATTTAACCCGCATTCCGTGAGTTGCCCCAATAGCAAGGCCAAGTCTTCTCAAGTCTTCTCTTTTTTGGAACATAGCAAGGCCAAGTCTTTGGAGCTCGTTCCTGTACAAAGGAGTCCCTGGAATCTTGACCCAATAGCGAGGCCAAGTCGCGAGGCCAAGTCTTTCGAGCTAAAAAAAAGTCTCCATCAAGCCCTCCGCCATTAATTCGATTGACCCTCGGAGACGACCTCCAGGCAACAGTGATGGAGATATCTCAGTCATCGAAGACTTGGTCGATTCCCCGGGGAGTCACCGCCACCACCAGGCTTCAACAATATAAGAAGCCGACTCCACATGAAAATTTAGAAGCATCAGCAATGAAAGAATTAATGGCGTGGCAACTAACGGTGTTGCTTCTACTTCTGCGGCTATCCTCAGCATTTGCCGCCGTGCCCATGGCTCGGCGAGGATGCCCGGAGGAGTGCGGTGGCGTCAAGATCCCGTACCCCTTCGGCATCGGCCACGGCTGCTTCCTCGATGGTTTCGACATCACTTGCAACGGAACCACACCAAAACCAATCCTTGGCGATTCCAACATTACGCTGGTAGATATCAACCTAGTCTACGGCCTAATGCAAGTTAATCATTTCATTGCTCATGCTTGTTTCGACATGCCGGGTAACTCACCATGGATAAGATTGACGAGGACAAAGTCCTTAAGATTCTCTGACACCCACAACAAGTTTGTGGCCATCGGGTGTGACACTGTCGGGTACCTCGTCGACATGGAAGAGAGGTTCTCGACTGGGTGTATTTCTCTCTGCACCAACAAGAGCTTCGTGACAGACGGGACCTGCTCCGGCATCGGCTGCTGCGAGACCAGTATACCCAAGGACCTCTCGGCCTTTAAAGTCGAGCTAACTAGCTATTACAATCACACCTACTGCTCGAGCTTCAGTCCTTGCAGCTATGCCTTCCTGATCACCAACACGTCGTTTAGTTTCAACACGTCGAATTTCTTAAGTTTCGAAGACGTTGAGATGGTGCCGGTGACTCTGGAATGGGCGGTGGGAAACAAGACGTGCGAGGAAGCTCGCAAGGAGAAGGACTCTGCATGCGTCGCCATACACAGTGAATGCCACGACTCGACCATTGGCCTGGGATACCGCTGCAAATGTTCCCAAGGCTACCAAGGGAACCCCTACCTTCCGGGTGGATGTGAAGGTAAGATGATCACACGGCGTCTTTTTCATCTTAGCATTTTTATTCTCCCTCCCATGAGATAATTGAGTAGGGATGCAAGCATGGTTGGCTTCTACATATATATATAGCTATATATATAGATCATACATAGAAACATAGAAACATAGAAATGTAGATACATACATCCATACATCCATCCATCCATACATACATACATATCTATATGTACATGCATAAATAGATACATGTATATATAGTACATAATACATATATACATATACTTATTTATACATACATATATGTACATAGGTATATATGTGACTATTGAACCACTCTATTTTCCATGTTTCACTTCTTCTTTATGCCTCTCATGCCTCTGTTTAGGCTGAGCTTGATGCTACTTATAGCCAATCTATATATATAGCCCACTTGACGTATACCGGGTTTGAGCTTGGGCTCAGACCTGACTTCTTTCCGCTCCCTTGCCTTTCTGTACTTCTGCTTCCTCCTTTCGTTTGCTTAATGAAATGCAAGGCAGTGGGCTAACCGTATTTTCTCACAAAAAAAGGGACCCAATTTGGATAATAGAGCTTCTAACATTAGCATATTGGCTTCCATCAAAAAAAAAGAGAAAAGGCATTATAGTACATCAACTTCAGATGGAGTCCAATTTACAGCAATGGCGACTTATCTAAATTTATTCCTTTCCTTCCATTTTAGGGAAGATCAAAGACTCTACTATAGCTAAGAATTCCTACCAATCAGAATTCTAACTAGACTAAATGCAACTATTATGTCCATCATACTAAACATGAGATGAGGATATTATATAAGTTCAAATAATCCAAGTTAGGTCGTATAGTTACCACTAAATCTTTGGAGGACCTCCACAACCGATCCTAACTAGTATTCACCACATCATATACATGATCACCTCCCTTCTCATTTGTTTTCTTCAAAAACTATGTACTCTATCTTGTCCTTTCATTTCTTATGTCTTGGCATAATCCATGCGTGGTACATTCCTGCAATATTTTTTGTGGCTTGACAGATATCAATGAGTGTAACGATCCAGTACAAAAGAATAAGTGCGCGAGGGATTGCATAAATACGGAAGGAAGCCATCACTGTACTTGTCCGCGGGGTATGCGAGGGGATGGTCTAAAGGGTGGAAGCGGTTGCACCACCGAATTTCCTTTGCTTGATGTGGTTTTAGGTAATTCTTTAGTATTCAGCTGCTTCTTTTTTTTTTTCCTAAAACGGATGTTTTATATAGTTTGAGTACGAATATATCCAATAATATCAGAAAACAATAAATTTCGGAGCGATAGGCCCACAGAATATCTTCGGAGTAACATGCCACATAAAAAACCACTCAATTCGCGGCCCTGTTAGCCTCTCTACATATGTCTGACCTAAAAAGCCACACCATGATTCACCATAGCTCAAATATCCCGAAGTAGAGGATATCCCTCTCCTAATTTTAACCGGGCTTAAATACGACCAGTATTGGGCGTGTCGTTTGCAGTGGAGTCCAAAAAGTAACGAGTGAAATGAAAATGAACCCCCACAATTTCCATTATCTAAAGCAATGGTTATATCTATTGATAATATTTATTTATTTTTACTTAGTATCATTTTTTATAATTTAATTTTATAATGATCCAATATCTTATGTAAAAGAAATAGTTAGAAGTTATTATTTAAAATTCTTGGTATAATCTTTTTAGCCATATTTGATATGCAGACATGTGTTTAGCTCCATACTAGTTTTGTATGAAAAAATCTTGGATCTTGTATATGTAGGATCAAGAATTCAAATAATAATTTATGGCTAGTTTTTTATAGCAAGATCCTAGATCAAAGAAATAGAAAACAATGAACCAATAACATATAAACATTAAATAATTATCATATAAGTTTAAATAAATAATATAATAAACTTGGATAACTAAGTTTTAAAATAATAGTTTTGAGAGCTTAGGATCATCCAAAAATTAGGTGCCTTTTTGGTAAATGTAGTAAAAATGTAAGATACACAAGACTCCTTACATGCCATACTTTGATGAATCTAGTTATGGGTCCATATAAATGTACGTAAAATGATAGCCAAATCAAGAGCCTAGAATCAATTTGCCTATCAAAGCTTGGTTAGTTTGGAAATAAGAAAAATTGTTAAAGGGCGGATAATTTGTGAGTAATAGGCCATTTTTTAAGACAAATTGGTTATATAGGACATTTTAAGTATCATAAGTATGGTGGAATTGGGGTACTAAGAGTTTTCCAATCTTCTTATCCCCATTTATACTTTGAAATAACCAAAAACTCTAGTTCTTTCAGCAATTAATATGTTGGGAAGCATGGATATTTTTGCCTTGTTAACCAAAAAAATAACCTCAACATTGTCCATTGTACCATATTACTATGTATCATTTCATGGAGACCCAAATACACTGGGCAATTCTTTTATGGAATAAAAACATTATATACAAATACAAACTGAGATCCATCTTTTTATCCTAAAATTATTTTTACCTTTTGAGAATGAAAGAAGCTATTTCAAAAATTCCCAACCCTTTTCAAACTAAGCCTAACTTATGAGAGCCTCTCTCTAGCCTAAGGTTTAAGCAATTTAGATTGCAAAAATGGTGCTAGTTTCAATCTTAGGAGATATGAGTTCTTTATGAGAATTGACTTTTAGGAGTAACCAGAGGAGCCAGATCAAGTTGTATCCCATAAACTACACTTAGCCATGGTATATCATCTCAGTACCAGATTCCGTACGGTGCCACCCTGTCAGTATGTCGGTACGTCCAGTACGGAGTATCGAACCGGTACGGTATGTTCCATACCATCTAATTCAGTATGGTATGGCATATCATGCACCTAGCTACTGTTGTGACAACCTAGGCTTATACATGTGTCCCCCGATCTATGGTTGCGGTCAACTAGAAGGCCACATTTTGATTAGCATCAACTAGTTATACAATCAAATATTAACAGTTAATTGTACTTATAATCTCTTGCAGCCATATAGACCTATATATGCATCCATCAACCTTACCTATTGCAAATGTTGCAGGTGTTGGCTCCGGATTCCTATTTCTATGTGTTAGCATATCTTGGTTGTACTGGATTCTGAGTAAAAGGAGACTCATCAAGCTCAAAGAGAAGTTTTTGAAACAGAATGGCGGTCTTTTGTTGCAACACCATATCTCTTCAATAGGTGATGGTCGTCGTGATGATCGTGGTATGAGGATATTTACCTTTGAGGAGCTCCAAAGAGCAACCAACAATTACGACGAGGATTGCATCATTGGTCAGAGAGGCTTTGGAACGGTGTACAAAGGGACCTTGTCAGACCAAAGAGTCATTGCGATTAAGAGATCCAAGATTGCAGCCAAGGGTGAAATTGAGCAGTTCATAAATGAAGTCGTTCTCCTCTCCACCATTAACCATAAGAATGTGGTGAAGCTCTTGGGGTGTTGCCTAGAGACCCAAGTGCCCTTGCTGGTGTTTCAATTTATGTCAAATGGAACCCTCTCTCACCACATCCATGGCGAAGGCTGTCAAGGCTCGTTATCCTTAGAAAATCGAGTGAGGATCGCTGCAGAAGCTGCTGAAGCACTGGCCTACCTTCACTCATCGGCCTCCACTCCAATCATTCACAGAGATGTGAAGTCCGCCAACATACTCTTGGATGAGAACTATACAGCTAAAGTTTCGGATTTTGGTTTTTCAAAGTTGGTTCCATTCGATCGAAACTGCCTTACTTCCCTAGTGAGAGGAACATTTGGGTACTTGGACCCAGAATACTTTCATTCCGGTCAATTCACAGACAAGAGCGATGTCTATAGCTTTGGAGTAGTACTTGTCGAGCTCCTGACAGGTGAGAAGGCTGTCTCGGTGAATAAATCTGAAGAGAATAGGAGTCTTGCGAAATGTTTCATTTCTTGCATGAATGAGGGTCGACTTTCTGAGATTCTTGAGGATCGCATCCTCCGTGAGGGATCCATGGAGCAGTTGATGGCAGTTGCGGAGCTCGCCGAGCGATGCGTTCGATTGAATGGAGAGGAGAGGCCCATAATGAGGGAGGTGGCAGCCGAGTTAGAGGGTCTAAGAATGTTCACCAAGCATCCGTGGGTCAAAGAGAACAGCGAGGAGATTGAACCTTTGTTGGCAGAGCCAATATCATGTGAGTCAACATTTTATGGTGCTAGCAATACAACCAACGATGGCGATTCTTCCTATAGCGGGTTTGTTGCATTCAACATCACGTGAAAGACAACCAGGATCCTATACAGTGCATGAACCACACTATAGAGTGCTATGCAGCTTTCGATGACCACCAATAGAAGATGGAGGAGCATCAAACAAGATGGTTCATAAGCATGTATCATATTATACATATTGTTTGATGCTGTCCATCTTCCAATAGTGGCTATTGAGGGCTGCATAGTACTATATGGTTTGGCTTGTGCACTGTTGAGGATCTACTCTCAAGGAAATATGTTTTCAATAGTCGTACCTATGGTATCATATCCATATACTATTGTAATTAATTATGATTGTTTTTATCATGAGTATATCGTCGATGTTGCAATAAGTAGTTCCAGTGTCGAATCTTCTATGCGGAAATTATTTACCATAAGCTTCTATGCAACTTTGTTTTCCAATGATTCCCCTATAGCATTTGGCAAGATCTGATGAGTTAATTAAGGGCATGCCATTTTGGATTAACTTTAGTCAAGAATAATAACCAATCCTGTACTAAATTTATCAGCGTCCACACCATGTGCTTTAAAATTTGAGCTATATAACGTCAGATTGAATTAGCGTGCAGCCAGGAGTCCCAGTACATGATACTAGACAATCAAAAACTGCATTGCAGTACTTATAGTCTGCCCAAGTTGGGTTGGTTTGGGCACGAATTTTGGGATAGGCTTGGGCTTTGCCATTGACCAGTCTTCTTTGATCAGGTCAAGCCCATCTCCAGTACATGGGGCATGCGGAATTTATTTAACAGACTGAATATAATGACTGACATAAATTTCATACTGACTTCTGGCACGAATTTTGGGATAGGCTTGGGCTTTGCCATTGACTAGTCTTCTTTGATCAGGTGAAGCCCATCTCCAGTACAATTTATTTAACAGACTGAATATAATGACTGACATAAATTTCATACTGACTTCTAGCAATATCATCCTGGTCTGACATCGAGTTTGTAATTGTATGCAGTACTGCTATGGGGGCTCTTATTGTGTGCAGACACAAACAATTCTCTTGCTACATGACAAGAGGGGATTAGTGCAATTCATAGATTTTGCGAAATATGATAGGGTAATTAACTATAGAGTTGTTAAACCAGCAGTTGTGAGCCCAATGAGTTTTCATTTATACAATAGGCTCCCTAAGTATTTTCCAACTTTATCCGGCATTCACCATGCATAACTCTTTAAGAAAATATTAAAGCTCACATTCAGGGGTTATGGGATCCCACTGTATGAAATTTGATGCAGGATAACATGATTTTAGCACCGCTCTTTCCAGAATATTGAGAGCAAATTTAGATTTTGAAGTTAAATTTTTATTTAGTTGGATATTAGTCAATTGTATGGTTGTCTTGCCTTTTATTGTAGATATAGTATAATGTCTTCTGATTGATCGAGTTTTATAGACTCTATGTAGCATTAAGAATATTGATCAGGTGTGATCACCATTTATATAACCCTAGTTGAAAATACTGTATAATGATATTGTCACAAACGTGTACGTGCATAGAAAGAGATTGCTGTATCTTTTAATGTCTCCATAATTAGTATTAACTTCGCAATAGTTGATAGCTTAGATGGTTGATATCCATCTCTCCAAAATAAAAGATCCGCCATTCAAACTTGAGTGATGGTGAATAACTATCATATTCTTAAAAATAACATTATCTTTTTATAATTGAGCATTAAAATATGAAATTATATACATGTATCATATGGATCACATGCGTTAATCACATACATAATTGTACATATTTGATCTTGAATATGCAAATAACTAAAGAAAGAGATCCACTTTGTCAAAGGCTACCAGATCCATAAACTATTTTTCTATGGTCGCCAAAATAGCTGCGTATCATTTGTGACCTAATCTTCTTTATCCAATAATAAAACTCCTAATTGATTATTAAAATTATTTACATCCTATTTTTTTTTAAAAAAAATTGAGAGAGCAAAAGGGAGGGAAATCCACATGCATCTTAATAGCTATATTCCAATACTAAAAAAATGTATCATTCATGACTTAAACCCACAATCTCTAGTTACTAAATAGAGAAGCAGTCACTAGGACAACCCGATTCATGAAGTTTTAGAGCCTTATATGGTAATGGAATTTCTATTTTTGTATTATTGGCACCTTCTCTCTTCTCTTTTAAGCTTTATTACGAAAATAATTGCTTCATTTCACCATTACACATAATATTTTCTTCATTTCTCATTCTTTATTGTTGCTTACTCATCATTGATCCGTGACTTATGAGCAGCATGAATTGGCTTACATGTGCTTTTTCTTCTTCTTCTTTTTCTTTTTGGTATATCGGCGGCTCACACGCGACAGATATAAATGTAGCCAACAAAATCAAAAAAGAGAAGACAATGTAAGAGAAAAGGCATCGACACGTGGTCTAGCTAGGCAAAGCCCCCAGAATGGTGGGCCACGAAGGAGGCCACTTAATCAGCAGTGTTGTTCGCCTCCCTATAGACATGTGAGGCCCGGGATACACTACACTCGTCTAAAAGTCTACGGATGTCCTGGAGCAGCGGTCGGAAATCAGTGCCACGTTTTCGACCTTGGATCCACTCGATCACCATAGCCAAATCTCTCTCAAGAAGGATGTGGTCTGTCTCCAGCATATGCCTCGCGTAGGTGATACCCTTTCATGCAGCTCTGAGCTCGGTTCAGGTTACGGACATGTCGAAGATCTGCCGACCCCCAGCCGCAACCAGCCTAACATCGTGGTCTCTGATGATGAAACCCGTGCCTCCTATGCAGCCAATCTCGCCAACACTTCTATCGAAGTTCACCTTGAGAAAACCAGAAGGTGGGGGCTCCCATGAAACCGTGAGTGAAAGGAGGGCTCCAAATTTCTCTGGCTATTTTGTGCTTTTTTTTCTCCTCAAAATGTAGCATCTAGACTATCTTGAAATACCTAAGGCCCTATTTGAGAGAGCTTTTGAAGGGCCAAAAAGCACTTTCTGGCCCTCTAAAAGTACTTTTGAATGAAAAAATGTGTTTGGTAAAATTTCGGAAGGCTGTTTTAATTTTTCCAGAAAGCTGAAAACAGCTTTTTGGGAGAAGCTCCATTTTGACCAAAAATTTCGAAAAGTTTTTTAGAGCTTTCCGAAAAAGCTATTTTCAGCTTTGTCGGAAAGCTATTTTTTTGACCAAAATACCCCTATTTAAAAGTTCCTTTTTCCTCCCAAAATTCTCCATCCCACCGCCTCTTCCTCTCTCACCATCCCCTCTCTCTCTCTCTCTCCCGCTCTATCTTCTTCTTCTCAACGCCGAAGTCCGGCGAGGAGAGGCGCCGACGGAGGATACCGAAAGTAGAACCTAGCATGAGCGAGGACGGCAGCGAACATTAGGCCACCGGAGTGCCCAGATCTGGCGACATCCCGGTCCGAGGGCGAGGAGGAAACAGAGAGGAGGAACGAGGAGAGGCGCCGACGGAGGATACCGGAGGTAGAACCCAGCATGAGAGAGGACGGCGGCGAACATCAGGCCACCAGAGTGCCCAGATCTGGTGACATCCCGGTCCGAGGGCAAGGAGGAAACAGGGAGGAGGAACGAGGAGAGGCACCGACGGAGGATACCGGAGGTAGAACCCAGCATAAGCGAGGATGGCGGCGAACATCAGGCCACCGGAGTGTCGAGATCTGGCGACATCCCGGTCTGAGGGCAAGGAGGAAACAGGAAGGAGGGGGTTCTCGGAATGAGTGAGCTTCAGAAAAGAAAGGGAGAAAACGACTGGATCCCGCACAACCGCCGCGAAGCCGCAGGCCCGACCGCGGGCGTCGGCCACAAGCACGGCCGAGGGGGCCCCGCCGGCCGCTGCCCGGTCCTCCCGAGCCCGATCTCCCCTTGCGGGAGAAGAAAGAGGGAAGGAGAGATTAAAAAAATAAATAAATAAATAAAGAGAAGAAGAGTAGAAGAGAAGAAAAAGAAAAAAAAGAAAGAAAAGAAAAGAAAATAATAATAATAAATATATAATTAATAAATAAAAAAATTAAGATACTAGATGTATTTAAATGAAATGAAATAACAATAAATAAATAAATTAAAATGAAAAATGATGAATGAGTGGTTAATAATCTGTTCTCTATAATGATAAATAAATAAATAAGATAATAAATAAATGCATAAATAAATATGTATATAAATGAACGAATAAATAAATATATTTCAATGACATAAAATAATAAGTAAATAAGTAAATAAATAAAAATAAATATTAGTGATTATTTAACTAATTTTATCACCTAGCTAGAAAATTTGTTAGAGAGATAAGTGGTTATCAGAATGGTGAAAAATGATTTTACACTAATAATTATAATATTTTATATATTTATTATTGTATTATACTATAAGTATAATATTATATTACATTATATCATAATACATTGATATGTTATATTAAATAATTTAATATTATATTAAATTATTATCCTATAGTATACAATGTTATAGTACTATATTATAATAATATTATATTACATTACATTAATATTATATATTTATATATTAATATATATTATATTTTATTATGCTCAGTTGTATAATACTAGTAATGTCTTTATGATCATTTTGTCATATAAAAGTACTTTCTCAGTTTGTTTACCAAACACATGTTAAAGTGTCGCAGCACTTTAGAAATGTAGTTACCAAACAGCAAACAACTTTTTATAAAAGCTCTACTTCAGACAACTCTATTTTCAAAAGTTCTACTGCCAACAGCTTTTCCAAACAAGATCTTAACTAAGTTTTTTCGCTGGACAAAAAAAATATATCCATCCCGTCGTAAAAAGCAAGAAGGGAATTAGCTGAAGACAAATGCTTAGGGCACCCTTAATATAAAAAAAAAAAACAAAAAAAAAGGTCTGATGCCATATGTCACAAAAGGATGGATAATTTATATTATAACCCTACGGTGCATTGCCCACATACGTGGGTGGCGGCCAAGTTCCGAGGTCAGTAAAAAGCATACTATTCTACGGCAGCCAAAGCCAAATGATAGCCAAATAATCCCACGCCCAGCACGAGGAACAGGACAAAGAGCTGTCGCAGGCACGTGACAGGGCATGCTGGCGGCGTGGGTGCTTGCCCAGTGTCATGTCTCTTCGTCTCTGGAACTCTCCAATGGCACGTGTCTCCCGTTACAAAGTGGAGGACCGCTCACGTGGGACTCATATGGGGGCTGCCGAGTCTCTAGTGCAGTGTACCCGGAGGGAATCCCGGCCTAGGATGTGACCGTTGATAGGTGGCGTTATTATTGTGGCCACCATCCTCATCAATTTCCGGGAAAAAATATATATATTATATTATATTATATTTCTGTATAGAATTTACCTGCCGTTAGCCACATTTTTCACAGGGATGACAAGGCTTCTCCAATCCTGGAGATGCTTATGATTATGAATTCTAATCAAAAGTGTGAATGCATTATTTTTGCAGTAGAATGGAAAAAGTTATCTGTTAAATTGGTCCCCAACCTTGGTTTATAAGTTTAGTAGGAACCACTTGTGGATGGTAGTTGATTTCTCTTTTATCTAGTATTTGGTTTTCAGTGACATCAGGCATGCAACAACTAGCATGATGCTTTTATTAATGTTTGATTGAATTGAAAAAGTGATCTTCTGATCATGATGTACCTAAAAGTTATAGTTATATTTGTTTGGAAAATACTTGTTCTATTTTAATTAGTCGCATCAACTGAAGGATATGGTGGTTTTTATTGTCTAGGCCGAATGGCTCGTGACTAGGACTCGCTGCACAATAGCCAATATATAAAACTCATATCCTTCAGCACCTGATTTTGCAGTTCTAACTATTCCATTACTTGCTTATTCTTAGTTTCACATAACTAATTATAAATTTTCCAAATAATCTTCCTGAAAGAAAAATAAAGCTGCTAGTCTTAAGATATAAGAGTCCATTACTTGCATATTTCTTGGTTAAATATAACTAATTATTTCAAGAGAAGGTACCCGAGCAACAATATACCCTGTAATTTCGATGTCCGGGGTGGTCTAGCTAGTGATCCCTTTCTGTTTTGCCATTTTCCACAACCTATATTTTGGTTAAGGGGGTCCTTTCTGGGGTGGGTGATAACTTTGGGATGGGACGAAGAGTTTGCCCACCAATGTATATACACACAAGGGGAAGTGATAAATATGCGCCACAATGAAATAGTGATAATCGACCTTAACTCGACTGCTATGCCTACATTTAAATATAATTATAAAAAGTTTCCTTCTTCCTAAATGCGATTAGAGCTCCTAAAACAAGCTAGTTATTGGCAAACTCCTCCTCCTTGAAAGACAAGTGAATATTCTCTATAATCTTTGATACCTATATGATAGATGCAACTGAGCTCCACTCACTTTTAAGTACTTCAGCAGAACGTTCATTGGCATCTTTTGGTGGTGCATGCAACCAAACAAAGCAATGAGTTATTGCTGCCACAAAAAGCACGATCCACCACCAATCATTCTCTTCATCATTCACAAAAGAGTATGCAGCCTTTGTAGGGCTTTACACGCAATAGACAATGCCGGGCTAACTAAGGAACAGATTAGGTTGGCTTCAAGGTGGAAAGCAATCTTTCTCACACTCAAACCACCTCTTTTTGATGGCTTGACCGATGTAGACTTGTACATGACATAAACCTAACCATGTTCAAGGAATAAGAATTAATGCTGACGCATTTCTTCTCTCACATGGCGAGCAATTGGTTCTATGAAGTTATATAGGTGCAATCAAATAATCTAGTGCAGCTATGTTGATTGCTTCTTTTGTCTCTGAAATTTCAATTTATATTATAGTTTATGACGTTATAACATCTTAAAAACAGTTTCAGTTCATGGCAGTAAAGAGGGTTTAAACTTTTCTTTTTGCAGTCCATCTCACACGGCCCACTCGTGAGGAAGAAAGTTTTGGATGGCGTTATAGTGACGTACTCATAGCCTTATTGGTACTGGTACCTGCCATTTAAACTTAATGTGTTCCAAAATTCTAACTAATAGTCCTGCATCAAATTCAAATAAGATTCTAATTAATTAAGAGACCAAATTTTGCTTTTAATTACTCTCCTGAAACATATTTCCGTACCATCTTTGTTCTCAAGATTTGTAAAAAATGGTAAAATATAAAATAATGAGCTAGATAGTTTAGTAAGCAATGAACACTTTAGTCAGATAAATCAAACAATAAAATAAATAATAATATACTAAAAACCAACATGTAGAGTATATCAATTCAAATTCAAATTCAAATATACAACACTATCAAAATAACATGCATGCAAATCCAGCCTTTTAAAAATTCAAATTTTATTCATAAATCAATTTCATTCAAAATATCAACTTCGTCTCGGCAATATGAACTATGACCACATTTATACCTTGTGGCTGAACCAGATAATGAGCTTAGTAATAATTAAGTTGCCACTGCTTGACCCTTAATGGTAGGGGATCAAAATACCAACATATAATTTTTATTGTCAGGATATCAAAATGCCAATATACAACCCCACTAGTAGGGTATGGAAGTGCCAACATATAACCCTCGCTATCAGGGTATCAAAATACCAACATACAATCCCTGTTGGCAGGTATTAAAACATAGTCTGGTTGTGAATCCAAATCCGTTTCAAATCAAAATTCTGTCTCAAAAATATATTTCATGTTCCAAATCGAAAGATTCATAAAACTATATGACATTGCCTTATTGGTACTTACACATGCCATTCTTTTTTCAATCTTACAAAAAATCCAGATTCCATCGAGATTCATGAGCTGGGGTCACGACAACCACCATATACATATAGAGATTTTTCCCTATAAGCATATAAAGCATCTCATCATGATAGCATAAAGCAAACAAAGAAATTATATAATTAGTTAAATAAATTTTAAAATTTTAAAAATTAAAATTCAAGCTTAATGTATCATAGTTTCCAACCATCACCCTCTAGCGGCAACCTTCTAGTGGGACCCATTAGTCAACGAATGGGTTTAGACTTTAGAGTTGGGTCATTTGGAGGTGGGTGTATCAAGCAACCTTATTTACTATTCTAAATCATATTATTAGCACTATTGGAAGCTGATGTGCTAAGTAACATTAATCTTCTAACCTAAAAGAACAAACCATATCATCATCATTAGCATCAATGGATGGAGGAATCTCATATAATTGAGTCCTAGGTATCATTAATGGAGCCAACCAAACAGAGAGAAAGTGGGAGTGAAAGTAACTGGTGGCGGGTGGTGGAACTAACCATGGTTAAGAGTATGCAGTTAGAGTCAGGTCCAAGAAAGAAAGGCGGCTATTTAACGAGGGGTGGCGAGCCGAGTTTCCCATCCCAAGACTGCACCCATTCTCTGGCTTCCTCTAAATCTAACCCAAAAATAAAGAAGAAGAGCAACACCTTTTCAACACAAGTAATTCTCTTTCTCCGTGCCCTATCTCTTACTACGATTTGGATCTGCTTTTCTTTTATTTCTAAACAAAATCCTGTGAGAATTCAACTTTTCATACGTTCTTTGCATGTATCATTTTGTAAGAATTTCTATCTAGCGTCGTTTTCGCAAATTAATTGTCTGGTTTTCTCTGTATTTCCCATCAAAATGTCATTTTTCCTTTCTTTGAGAGGTTTCCCGATCCATTTCGCAATCAAAGATCTATTTTTTTTTATCTGATTCTGTCGCTATTTGTTCGTTGCTCACAGATCGCAGCTGCTGAGATCGAGAAGTGGGAATCGGAGCAGTCCGATCTCATTGATCCGACGGCGATGGGTCTCTCGAGCCTGCCGACGCCCTCGGAGGGCGTCCTGACCCTGATCCTAGTGAACACCGCCCTCACCGTCTCCATCTTGAAGGAGCTCGCCCGCTCCGTCCTCCACGTCCTCGGCCTCCGCACCTTCCCGCCGGCGCCGGACCCGGCCGTGCCCGCTTCCGACCGGCCCTCGGAGCCCACCCTCACGGACCGGTTCCGGAGCAGGTTCAAGCCTATCCGGTTCGGGTCGGCCTTCGGGCAGCGGCCCCAGCAGGCGGTCGACTGCCGGGTCTGCCTGACCCGGTTCGAGCCGGACTCGGTCGTGAACCGGCTCCCCTGCGGCCACCACTTCCACAAGGCCTGCCTCGAGCGCTGGCTCGACTACCACCACGCCACGTGTCCTCTGTGCCGCTCCCTCCTCCTCCCCGCCTTCGAGCCGTCGTCCGCCGCCTCTTCTTCGCCCTCATAAGGGTTTGAAGAAGTATTCGGTGCGGCGACGATACACGGTATCCTTTCATATGAGATTTTTTTTTCCCGTTGCTGTGTGTACAGGTATCAACTTTTTAAAAGGAATTTATTCTATTTTTAGAAGGAACTAGAATGCCTGCTTCCAAATCATGGATCTTTGTTTGGTCCTTGTCATCCTCTGTACATAGATGGGGTGTTTTGAATCTGAGCCGTTGGTTGTTTTCCGTTACGGATGTTTGGAGGTGGATGATATATGATGTCACAGGTGGCAGTGTATTTTATTAGTTTTATCTGAAATATATATTGTATTTAGAATTTCCGTTTGGGTCCACCGTGTCCACTTAAAAAGGTGAGTCTTGGGTTCGCATGATGTTTGAATTGGGGGCATTTTGAGTTGGCTCTACTCGACTTGGATTTAAGTTGATCAATCTGGTTCGAGCTCTGGTTTCAGTGAGGCTTGAATGTGAAGTTGCTGGTTTGTGTGTTGGTTGGATGATGTCTCTGAGGTTTGAATTGGACTACCAGCAAAACATTTCTTATTATTGCTATGCTGATAATCGATTTAGAGTCGTCAAAAATAATAATTATTTTTTAATATCGTGGTTCACACTATATTAAGATTGGTGACTATGATCTAAAAATTGATACACCAAAGAAGCAAAGCCATATGGATATAGTGTATATGGAGAGATGCGAGAGCTATCAACCTAGGATAAGAATAAAGACAATTGCCATATATAGTGTGCTATATGGCATAAATCAATAAGTGGTTATACTTATTTTGTCACTACTCAAAATATGGAAAGAGTGAGGTAGTTATACTTACCTTGTTACTACACACATCACTATGTAAAAAATAGAAAGAGTAGTACAACTAATTAGAATATATGAGTAGTGGAGGAAAGACAACTACCATGCAACAGTAGTGACGCACGTGGTGCAAACTAGTAAAGACAAGAGTAAATGGTGATATCTATTCCAGCTATCAATTGGATCCATTTATAAATATTAGATTGCAATGCTGAAGAAAGGATCCTTTGGCCAACCAATGAAACCAATTTATTTTTAAATTATCTTTGCTTTTACCATTAAATTTCTAGATTTTAGTTTTCTTGTAGAACTCTAATTTATCTGTAGGAGTAGTAATAGAATATTTCATAGCTTCGATTATACCCTGCTTTCCTTCTTCTGAATGGCCAGTATGACGGTAATGAAAGTTCTTGAAGATTAAGATATATGGACCAATGCTACTGTCGTTATCATTCTTTTGTTATCCTCTTTATGACTAATTCGACGTAGGCGACACGTCCATGCATCTACCCAACCTAGCTGCTAGTTGATGATTCCATCTGGATGGCCAAACAAGTAAACAAGTTTTTTGCATGCTTGGTGGGATAGAGAGACAAACAAGCTCTTTGGCATGTCCAATGAGACCATTAGATAGCTACTGTTATATCATTGTAGAAGGAGATTAATGAAGCAGTTGCAAGTAAAGTGGCTGTTGTACTAAGGTCACTAATAGAGTGATACATTTCATCTTCGATTTCAATGGCAAAATAGGTTAAGAGACTTATTTTTCTTATGGAAAGCCAATATTATAGGCCACAGTATGTTCAAGTGTAAACCGTTTCGATCTATACTGTGATGCAATCAGCCAATTCCATCTCTATAGCAAATGAATCGACTCATCATCTACTGCATCATAAAAATGCCAATGTTTGTAAGAAATCTGACTTTCAAGTTTTAGTTTCTCAAAAAGAAGAGGCTGAATTTTTTCTTATAGAGCCCTTGAAATCTACAAACCGAAGCAATAGAAAAGAGATTTTGCAAGCAACTATAAGAACAGATCATACCAAATAGGCAACTAATAATGTTTTGATCAATATTCGGCTAATATTCGAGCCTGAGATAGGCTTCGGCCGTCCTGATCTATAAATAGCTGTTAGGAGAAATATCGGTAGAATCACACCCACATCGGTCCTTTTTTTTTTTTTTTTTTGCTAAAGAAAAGGGGTAGGGGGAGGAAGGGACAAGCCCATCCTCGCGTAGCAGCCCCCACTGGGCCCCCGCCCCGCCAGGAGAATGTTCGATGCGGGCAGAAATGGCCGTGTGTTAGGCACTCCGACCGGTTTTACTCATACCCTCCCCACCCGTGGGCCCGGCTCAGCTACTCCTCTGAGCTCTGGCTCGAGTCCCACGTGTGAGTACGTCACATCCGGCACCACCCCGGCTACTAGCGGTTCAAGAGCGGTCCTACACCACAAGTCCAAGCAGTGGCCAAAGTAGTCCACAATTTAATCGTCGCCGCAGCAATTCGAACTTGGGACCTTGTGGTTAGAATTGCTGCCCAGTACCACTAGGCTACCACCTTGGTGGCTCGGTCCTTTTTACTAGTATCAATGGATGGAGGACAACAATTCAACCAACCTGCAATGCAACCTGTCCATTTGTGAGGGCTGAGAAGCAATCACCTCTGAAGGTACCACCACCATTTTTTCATCAAAAGCCATGCATGTCAAAACTATATGCCGGAGGGCATCAACTATACTATTAGGCACATTTCCCTCCAAATCAACTATATCCACCTACCCACAGGTTCGAGAGAAGCACCACAATGGGTCTTACCTTTACCTAATCCTCCATAACTTTTAGTTGCTACTAAAGTTTGAATCTCCCTTCTACTGGATCCTTCATAGTCTTCAATTCGGTTAAGTTGAATGATATCCAAGTCCAAGTTGAATAATGCTTATTTATATAGTATAAGTTTACCAAAAGCAAAAACACCACCCAGATACATAGTATTAAGCAAACCGATGACCATAAAAATGTAAAAAGTAGAAATACCAAGATAATATAGGTACCGCCAACCATGGGGGACCAAAATAGAAGCATGAACAGGCACAGGCAGGGAAAAATGACATTTCTTTCACTCATTTTTCGTCCCCTTTTCCTGTTCTCATATCCACTCAACATTATGGGAACTTGTATTGCTTCATACACACCAACCACCAGTTAGAATCGAAATATATGAGATGATCCAAAATCAACAAGAAACCATATCACATATGAATGAAGAAATAAAATGCATAGCCATGTATCCATATGAAAACTACCTCAAATTTGTGGTGGGTAAGATAGGACAATCCTAGCATTGAGAAACAGCTAAAATCTCGATGAAAAGCCAACCAAAATAGCATCCAATTAAGATGTAAGGATCCATGCCGGCATGTATTTAGTCCCACATCGGTTATTCGCTGGATAGATCTTGGATACTTATGTAGGATCAAGAAACTCAAATAATACTTTCTGGCTAGTCTTTTTGGATGAAATCTTGAATTGTTACAAATGATATCAGAGCGAACCTGATCCATAATGTATGTGGATTAGGGAATACTGTAGTACGGATTCTTTGGGGCTAACCACGAGCCGATCATGGTGCTTGTGATTAGATTTGAACCCTTAGTCGTCAAAACTAAAACGAAGAGAGTATGTGAGAATCCGTGCAGATCATAAATAAGTTGGCATGCATGGATCATAAATTGCAGTTGCTGCTTTGGCATCATAGGCATTGCAGTTTCAGGATGCATCAATAAAAAGAGTACCACATTGCATCAACTTCTCTATGAAAGTTTTATAAGCTGCCTTTGGTTCTCTTACGTATATAGCCCTTTTCTCTGCTATTGCAGGGCAAGTAATTGAGGGAGCTCAAGCTTGCCAGCTTTGGCACGACACAAACCGATGTGACAAATATCCAGACTTGAAGTTGGATACTCCCAAAAAAAACTATGCAAATGCCTGCAGGAAGCTTATATTTATCATCATCTCATGATTTTCTCTGATGAAAAGCATGGAGTCATAATCAAAGCTGATCGCAACGGTCATTCGACTTGCCTCTAGATACTCATTATCTTTTTCAACTCTTTTAATCTTTCCAATATTTTTCTATTTTTTTTCTAAAATGGATAACTCATACCGTTTTAGTACGGCCACCTCTAAAAAAAATCAAAAAATAACAAATCCAGGAGCGTTCTAGTTAGCTCTCTCTCTTCCTAATTCATAAAGCACCTCCGGAGTGGTTGGTCACACAGTCTGTAGCTCCATTGGCCTCTCTATAGTGCTTGGCCTGGAACGCCATATCGTTATTAACTATGGCTCGAATATCTTGAAGCAAGAGGTGACATCTACTCATACCACTGATGCCTCTCTAGATTCAATCGATAACCGTAGCTTATTATATCGTATAGAACTAGACTTACAAGGCCTGGTAGAAAATTGGAAGTGTTTATTTTCCTACTCACTTGTTTGATGGTACAAGATGCTTTTTCTCGTTTCTTCTGTGAGAAGATTGTGCAAGATACAATAAAAAATTAGAATTTAGTGGTTAACTTATCACTCACTCCATTATTACATAACTCTCAAGGCAAACTAGTGGGCAGATCTGCTCCTCATTGTGGTCAAACCTTGAGAGGATGGCCTCATAGAACTACGCACTAACTGTTGAGTAGATATACAAGCATTGCCACTTCCTGTAGATGATCGATCAACTGGATATGTAGAGGCTTTCTAATTGATAGAGTTCATGAAAGGTTAAGACATAGGAGGTAAAGGAATCGGTAGACTTTGACCATTTTGGCGCTTATCTTTTGTTCTCTCGAAATTTTAAGAACCTTCAGATGGCGAATTAGTACCGATGAAAAAAGTATTTCATGATCTTATAATTTGTGCACAACCTTATGAATTAAAAGCATAAGCATCAAGGATAACAAAAGTAATAGAAAGTAGAAAGTGGATTGCCTTCTTCTCTTGTCAAAGATATACAAAAATCTTGGCAGGAATCTTACAATTACACTTCTTTTTTGGTCATTATTTTCTTTCATAGCCGAGATTCTTTCATAGCTGATGCATGAGCAGCATCCATGGAGCAAAGCGGTTTACTTATGTTAGTCAAACACAGGTGCAAGGATGAATATAATAGGCTGCTACTTCACACTATTAACTTCCCTTTGAACCACTAGTTCAATTTGATTAGAATGATTAGAAATAAAAATAGAGAGAGAGGAAAAAAAACGGTTCACACCTAGTCTCATCCCTTGCCGCTTGAAGCAAGAGATGGGGTTGCAACTTCGAGTGGCATTTTACCTTGCTCTAGCCCCCATGGGACGGGTTGGGTATAGGTATTGGCGTAGACCTGATTCTTTGATTAAAAAAACAAGAATCATCCCCTTTATTCAGCATGCATTCAGGAAGAAAATGAGAGGCTCAACAACCATGCACAATGTTTACAAATTAGGAAAATTGAATGCAACTTCCGCACGCTATGTCGATAACTACATTAGGAAAAAAGAAATCGATCTCAGAAAACTAAAATTCTGAATACAATATCCCACTTCTTGATTGGACTGAAAGGCAGAATAGTCACAATGAAACCAGCATCTCTTTCATATTTTTGTTGCAATTATGTTAGCTAAGAAATATCTCTGGATAGCTGGTTCACAAGTTATTACCACCTCAAACCCTGACATCCATCATATTGGCGAGCCAAACGGTTTGCATTTCTTCATACTTCATCACCATGGCCATCTTTGCTTTCTATACGCCCCCAGTCCTTCCATGTTCCCTAATTGACAGGAGAATGCAGAAAGCGATCCATCATAAGATATTCCAGGTGCATCCAGAAGAACATTGTTGTCTGCCCAGGTTTACTCAGGATACCATCTGCTGGTCTAAAGCACTTGATATTCTTTTATTTTGTACCTGAATAACCAAGAATCAGAATCTAGAGCTCAGAATCAATTCTCAGGCTTGCAACCAAACCTTTGAAGTTGCTTCTTTCCAACTGAAAGAATCGAACTTCTGAATAGCTATCATCTGTTGTTTGATGCTAAGAATTCGTGGTGATATTCACACTAAATTTTTGTATGGCGAGTATTAAAAAAATATCTGCAAATAGCAGTGTAAAGAATCATTCTACTTTCCCATCATGAACTCATTTTCTACTTTCCCATCATGAACTCATTTTCAACTTGACTGAACATCTCCTTGAATCGGGCAGATGAATTGGATATCACATTCTTTGTTATCCTCTTTTGATTCTTGGTGCTCTTCAGCCAGGCAATCCCCAGGTATACCTGAACATTGCATGCCGTCAATTTAGGACCAAGATCCTCTATCTGGTATCTCAAATGAAGCTGCATGAGAAAAAAAAGCCAACATAATTGGACAACAACATCAGAAAGGCCACTGTTGAGGATCCATATGATCTATATACAGTATTTATGCACATTTATAGCCGCAATGAAAAAAATTAGTTCGAGAAAGATGCCCTTACATTATAGCAGTCACCAAGTAGAACCCCTTGGAGCGTCATAACTTCTTCAACAATATATCCATTTCTATCAGGTAACGGAGATTTTTGCTGGGTGCTAGTTACTTCACCTCCATAACGAGATAAACTCTTGGCAAATTTATAATGAACTTGCCTCTGGTAAACATCAGGCTTAACTGCCTCCCATGCTGTTATACAGTAGTTAACACAACCAACTTTCTCCATTACCCTTCGCTCCAAAGAAGTTCCTTCAAATATCTCCATCAGTGAGTTCATCTGATTAGACATCAATGATCACAGTTCACTAGTCATTTCGGCAATCGCCAGGTAAGCTCATTTTGAGAATAGAGACAGATATCACATATATGGAGAAAGGAGGGAAAAAAAACTCACAGCAACAGGAATGGCAGATGAGAAAACCTCTGACATGTTGGCATCCTCTATGCCTAAGAAAGATCCACTCTCCTCGCTGTCAAGGGCTTTTGCTTCAGATTCTTCTTCAACAATCTGCATTTTCTGTTCAGTGCTCAAGGACCTTGCCTTCCACAGTGCCATGATCGTCCTGTTAGGCATTAAAGTACATATTTATTCTCTTCATAAAGAGGTGACGTACAACAAGCTAATCAGAAATGCAATTCAAAAACCCAAAATCCAGTTATCTGAATGCATGACACCCTGTAGGCATTAAACCGAAACAAACAGCAATATCTTAGTCTCAAGCACGAGAAAAAGCAACACATGAGCATGCTGTGGAGGTTTATGAACTAATACTTCAAAAGCAAGGGGTGTACATAACTGAAATAAAATTAGAAACTAATCTACCATTAACCCATGCAGAAAACAAGCTAATAGAATCAAAAAAGGAAACATAAATTTCTTGTGCTGGAATCTATGCCTTGCTTATGATTCAAAATATTGTACAAGGAAATAAGATTAATCACCTGTTGGCTACATTGAATGTTACAAATGACTGGAAATGAAACCTAAGTCTCCCATCCTGGTCGACTGTCCTTGCACCATGCTTTGCATCCATACCTCTGCCCCTGCGGAGAATTATCAAAAGAGATGGGCTAGCCATTGATGCCAAAGTTGGAGGAATCACTTGGATGTCTTCAATATCTTCCCAAAGAAAGAAAAATTTTGTTTTGTGTCCAAATAAGTTTGCATAAAACCCAATTATTCTTGGAGATAGAAAGAGGCGGCCCTGCAAGAAAAATTAAAGCAGCAAATTTTCAGTTGACATGTATGCTGATCCTTAATCATCATATGAACATTTTATTCTTCCAATAAGCCTTAGGCCATATAGTTAGATGAATTATACAAAATTCATTGCATGTCGCAGCTTATAAAAGGCCATCAAAATAGCATCCACATTATGCTACTAATCAACAATAGAATGTAATTTGACTAGAGAATATCACTATTCAACCAGACTGGACAATGTCAAAATATTGACGAAGACCGTTTTCTTTAACCACTATCTTGACATTCAGACCATAAGTAGGCCAAGGGACTGTTCTGTCTAAAATGACCAATCAGGGTAAAATTTAGAAAATATCATTTTTGACATTGTAAGAAACCGATTGCTGAATTAAGCTGACTGGCTCATTTTATGACCGTGACTGTGACAACGACTGAGTAGATTACAAGATGATTTTATGGGATCATATATTACCAAAATCCTAACATGATTGAGGAGAATGCATTTTCAGAAAGCTTTGACAAGGGATGAAATATGGAGGCAAGCTGACAATCCCAGAGAGTACAACATAATAAAAACTAAATAAGCACCTGCATAGGCATCTTGCGCTTTAAGTGACAGGTAAAATCATTGATGAGAAATTCTTCTGGTGGCAGACCAAAAAGCTTCTGAAATGCAGAATTCGTCTGAGGGGACCTCAAATTTATCTACACAGAGTTGTCCATAACTTAGTCAAAACAGGAATATATAAACTACTGTTTCACATTGAGTTACAAGGAGATAAGTACTCACCTTCTTTCCAACTTCTTTCTCCATTTTCGTGAGATACTCTCTGACAACTTCAGTGCCCCGTGTGTTGTTCAGAAAAATCCTCAAGTGCAACTTGGACTGGCATGCCTGAGCCAACTTTCCTTGAAGAGGAATCCATATATCTGCTAGCTCTGACAAATTAGATTTCACAAAGTTGATTTCAATATGGCCAAGAGATGTAGCTTCATCAAAAGGCCCATCAAAATCATACACATCTACATCCATCATTGATGGAGGATCATCCATGGCATCAAATTCAAAGATTTCTGAAAAAATCAACAGAAAATAAATTAATAAACAGGAAATGTTATTTATAGATCAGAGATTATAGCATTTGACCCTTTTACATTGATATATCGTCCATGTTACGGTTACTTTATAGTGCAGGTTCGTAAGTTTCCTTACTATATCATTGCTACAATATAATCATATTATTAGGATGCACTTATTATTACAGTGTACAAAAATTATTATGTGAGTAATAAATTTATTACAATATTATATATTATTTTAATATAAAAGTATAATCTTATGTTCTACATTCAAATTATATTATTTAATATACTCTGTCATAAATTTTAGTAAATTGCAGGATACTTTAAATAATTTGAACACTCATACCCATATTCTAATTACTTTTAACTCTGCACATGTCTATCATATTCACTATAATATGTCATAAATTTTTAGTAAATTGCAGGATAATTTTTATAATTTGAACACTCTTACGGTCTTACCTATATTCTAAGTACTTTTAACTCTGCACTTGTCTCTAATTGTCCCTTACTGATGGATCATCAAACATTTTTGAGAACTACGATATGGAAAACTGGCTGAAAATAGGGTGAAGGCAGGACTTGAACCCGGGTCATTCGTACCAACCCTCAATGACTTTACCAACTGCACAAGTTGGCATCCTCAATGGACTATCAAAAATTAAGTCAGCAAGTCTTAACAGTACATTGTTTAAGAAAGCTCTAGGCAGGAAACTGAAAAATGCAATAATTAATGTGGCGCTTGTTCAAAATTAGTAAAGTAGTAATGAATGCAGGAGATGAAAGAATTTCAAGAATTAGGAGTATCTTTAATTACCATTCCATTGAGGTTCCAGTGTTTGGAATTTTATTGAGCTTGTTTTAGTTTTACCATTGCAGGTGAAAACTACATAGGGATCAGAATAACCAGTTGAATCCACTGCTGCTAAATTGCTTCCCTCGATCAAGGCAATAGTTAGCAACCATCCATCTCCTTGCGCTTTGACTCCATGATCACTGCCTGTATGAATGAAAAGAAGTTACATTCTACAGCATCTGGATAGTCTCCAGGTAACTGAAGAAATAATAAAATGATATATTACTGGCAAACAAAAGAAGCGAACGAAGACTGCTAAGAAATGACAGAGACAGAAGCAAGAACAATTAATTCACTATTTCATTGTAAACGAAATTGAAGTTCATAAAGGAACCAATGGAAATCTTACAATCTTTGAAGCATGTATCTTAATAAATTAAAGATACAGCGTATCATGGGCATGCTGGTATTGGCAGATTCAAAAAAATATGTCAAGGATGCGGTCATTGCGTGGAAATAAATTAATTTATTTACGCATTTAATTATATATAACAAACATTTTGTATAGTTCATTAAAATAGCTCATTTTATTAGTAATCATGACATCTCCACTCATCCATTAAAAAAAGTCATCAATTCAATCATACAAGACAAAGAACAATAAGAATTCTCATCATGCAAGAATAAGTCGGGTAAAGTAATTAGCTACCAAAATACTTTTATTAAATAACTGAATATGTAGAGAGCATATTTAACATGTGTTATCAAGGTATGCTGTCTCAGAACTGGGCCCCGTATCGATGCCACCCTGTTACTGTGTCGATATGCCTGTTACGGAAGTCGGTTCGATGTACCGAGTGTCCATACACCTTCTGTACCGTATACCGATACTGAACCGGTATGGTATGGTATGGTACGGTATACTCTGTATCGTCCAGTTCAATATGGTATGACGTACCTTGTGTGCTATAGTATATCATGAGAAGTATCTGTATCTGATACATATTAAACACCAGCATGTCTCCTCTAGGAAAGTATCTAAGTTTAAGAACCAAAAATATTTGCATATTTTGTATTACATATGGTCTTCCTTCTAATGAAGATAGAGGATTCATTTAATGAATCTGTTTCTGATGTTTTTGACTTCAGCAAGTCATGAAAAATGATAGAGGTACAGATTTCCAGGAATAGCTAAAAGTCCCAGCCAGTCGCACTACCCCTCAAATCTAGTATCATCGTCTCCGAACAACACACAAGGTGACTACAGATGTCTTACACTTTGCTGTAAATATAATACTATAGAAGGAGTAACCTTACATGTTAAACGGCTAAAGGTTAAGAAACCTTCTGAATCACGTAATATTCGTTATTAGAATTGCATTAATACTATGAGAAAGTATGATATTTATTAGTAATCAAAGAATTTCCTGGTACTGGTATTCTAATAAAAATGATAGGAATACAATATTCTGCCAGGTGAAACAAGTCTTACCTCTTTGATTCCGGGCCTGCAAGAAGCGTCCTATCATATTAAGAACACGCTGTCCTTGAAGAACCAAAACACCACAAACTACAACTTCCCCAATTGAGTCTGGCAGATCTAGGCCAGGAAACTCAAGCCCCTGTGTTATACTAGGGTTTGCAAGCAAGATATGTATAAGGACATAGAAGGCCACAAAAACAGACGATATAATAGACAAATTTCCAAACAATCGAAATGCCAGCTTCCAGTCTGACTCCTGCTCAGTTTCAATAGAAGCTAAGAGCTGCTCTTTGTTGGACCCCATGTCCTTTTGATCAAGTGGTTTTACATTCTGAGAAAGCAAATCGGCAAACTGGGCATAACCATCCTTTAGGCCTTGTTTTACTCCATTTTCGATCATACTTTTCATCATAGTACTCTGGAGGAAATTCATGCCCCAGGAAATCACCAGACGTGAAGATTGGTTTTCAGAAGGTGAATCAGGCCCAGGCATTATGCAGAAGAGAAGCTCTACCCGGAAACAATTACCAAAGGGAGCATCAGGAGTACTCGTACTCGCTAAAACTGCATAATTTTTTCCATCAGCCTTCAGATAAGTTTGCTCCTCTGTAGCTTTCACAGCCTTTACTAATTTCGTCGCAGCTCTTGTGTAGGTAATCACTCTTTTCAAGCTCTCTCCACCATTTGCATGTCTCCAAGATTCAGTTTGCAGACCAGTAGTTCCTTGAAGCTCAGCAAGTGACTGCAAGAAATTTGAACTCGGTGAAAAGAGAAGGGAGTTCAGATCACCAGGTGCAACAACATAAGATTGGTCAAGAAGTATTCCTCCTTGTAGATTTCGAGGCATTTCAACTTCTTGATCCTTTGATTCCATTGTTTTCAGCAATTCATCAAATGTGATATTAGAGCATGCATCATCAGTTTGGCTTTCAGAAATCTCTGGGCTTGCAGATGCTTCTTGGAGGTTTTCTGGGCAGTCAAGATCCCTGCTAGAAGGCAATGCAGCCTCCATATTTTTCCCAGTAAAATAATGAAACAGACGTTCAACAAATGACGGTGCATTGGACTTTTCTTCGTTGACAGGTTCTGTGTCATTAACTGCTGGTACAGCAGATTTTTCCAAATTTCCATTGGAAGATGGTGGGGGTAGTCCTTTTGTTAATTCGGTCGACTTATCTGAGTTTGATGCATGATCATCAGAACAAGAATGTGAGACTATGGGTATTTCATCGGTGCTTTTCTGAGATAAAATTATTGTGAGACGAATATCTCCTGCAGGATAGAACCAAAAGAATATGATTATGATAGAACCATCATTCATGCATAAAAAAAAAATTAAGTCCAAGAAAATTGACATCAACAATACGTAAGGACATATGAAAGTGAGCAAACACTAATGGAGAAAAGCATCATTTATTTAAACTAAATAAAGAATTATATTTTATGGAAAGACATGTCTTGGTCACTGAAAGAGATGAGATAAAAATTTCTTCAGCAAAGGACACCATCCAATTCTCAGTTTTATAGTATTCCTTAGCATACTCAATAATGTGCATCGTACTGGCATTCAACACTTCCATATGACTTATATTAGACTTATTGCATCATGCATCCGACATCACTCAACTACATGTGGACAAGATTGGCATTTTGAGCATAAAAAAAAAACCCTAATTTTGAATTTCAATAATGCAATTTTTTTTGACAAAGGCTCATTTAGTCTGCTATGTGTGCACGATTACATAAAAAATATCATGGAATATCATTAACAAATACCAATTCCATCAATATTATGTAAGTTGTATAATCATCAAGAAAAACCTTGTTTTTCTGAGAAAAAAATACAAATATTGCAGATAAAGTGTAGCAGAAGCGCTAGAAAAAGCATGCACGTAGTTATAAGGCCAGATAAGTCCATCAACGGAATAGATATAATTACATCAATAGCTTTCCTACAAGAATAAGAAGTGAAAACATTCATGATTAACTAATTCAAAATAGCGTCAATGAGGAGAAACTTTACATTTTAACCATACAGTCACAGCATTCTTATTATCTGAAGTCTCCCTTTGTTTCTTCTTCATACTTAAATATTTGTAGCGCAAACAATTTTAAAATCTATTTACTATTTTAATCATGACTAGCCTGCCAGATAGTTAGATTAATTTGATGCAGTGAGTAAATTGTTGGATTGAAATGCTTTCTGGCTTGCCCTCTATGTACTGGATAACTTGGACAATATGAGTCATGAAACAGATACCTACATTTCAACTGAGAGACAAACCTATTCAAATGCAGAACATAAGTATGGTACCAAAACACCACATACATAGATTGCTCAATGCATAAATTTCACAGATGAATTTGCCAACCCCAGATCCCTGTCTACAATATTAACTAAAACTGTAATTGAGGGAAACTCTACTGAAGTTCAATCATTGCAAACTCAGTTTGAATATTAAATATATATATATATATATATATATATATATATATATATATATTGCACATAAAAATCAAGCAAAACACATATAGAACTCCATTAATAAAGAAAAGACATTCAGAGAGAGCACTACCATAAACCTTGCTCTTAGACTTCTTGTTCTTGGGCTGCAACTGATACCATTGGGTCCCAAGTGAAAGATTATCTGCATCCAAGACCTTTGACAACGGCACCTTGACCTGCCCCAAGAAATCATCATTGAAGATCTTGTCTTCATCCAAAACACAAACTGTGAGCTCCTCACTAAGGTCTCCGACTCGGAAGCTAAACTCCTCATCCCATACAGGGCTCAAGTTCTTCTTCACCACCTTAGTTTTCGCCCGTTGTTTTCCCAGCTGTAATTTTACATATGGATCACTTAGGCCATTGAGATCCATTGCCAGGAGGTTACGGGCTTCAATAACATGAACCACTAGCTTCATCGTGAAGAATTATCAAACACTAGGAGCTAAAGAATGATGGGAAAATATAAATGAGGAAGATTACCAATTTCAGATCAAAAAAACTGAGTTACATAAAGAAAGGAAAATATCAATAAAATCAATAGCTACTAACAAATTATTCGAAAGTATTAACTTCCCAGTTGCTTGAACCCCAGTAAACAGAAGAAAAGACGGTATTTGACGCGAAAATATATGAGATACGAGAACAGAAACGGGTATAGATACCAGGTACTACAAGTAAGCCCTTATTAGTTTCCCAAAAAATTAGCGAAGTCCTGAGCTTTAGGAATTATGAATCAATAGAGTAACAAAATACCAAAATAGTAGCTTTTTAAGAGAAAGCAAAGAGACGAGGACCGATTACATTAATTACAGAGTAAAATACAAAACGAAAAAAAAAAATCTCTTATTTAGCTGCTTAAAAACCTTAGAATCGCTATGCCCATCCAATCCAACAAGACCCAACAAAAACCCCAAACCGACTAAAATCCAGTGGAGAGCTACAGGAAGCCCGACGATCAACGAGAACAACAAGCCAAAAGCGAAAAAGGGAAGCCGAATTTGAACAGAAAAACAAAGAAATCAGCGCTGGAAATGATCCAAAGATAGGGGATTTCCTAAGAGTGCACGGAGAAGCGAAGGGAGGAAGGGAAAAAAAAATCGGATTTTTATTCCAGAGCTTGGCTATAGGGAACCCTAATTTTCCAAGATGGGGTACTCGGAAATTTATGACTGACGAGGAGGGGATAAGACTTGGGAGGGAGAGAAAGAGAGAGAAGAGGAAGTAAGGCGTGCGACTTTCTCTCTCTATCTCCCTCCTGCTCCCTTCGTCTCCCCGCGTTGTCTCTGCTGACTTTGAAATTTAATTAAATTGATTTTAATCCTTTTTATAAATTATGATTATTTATTGAAGGTGCAGTAAAACCACGTGGCTTTACTGGTCAAACCGTTTGTTCTTCCATGCCAACGTGGCAAAAAGAAGTGAAGCCAAGGGATGGTCGAATAATAACGTGCCTTGCATAGAAGAATCACAACGGATTGGTTAATGAAGTAAAAAAAGAAAAATAGAAGAATTGCAGACTTTTGTTGCACGGATAGGCCATTATAACATTTAGACAGAGTCAGAAAGTGGGAATTTAGAAGCGAAATAAAGCGAGTAAAACTATATGAAATGAATTGGATGGATCAGATAGTATAAAACTACAAAAATTATTCTTTTATATATAATTTAATTTTTTTTACATCAATATATATATATATATAGAGCGAATTTAAGGCATATTATCATTATCTGCATTTGTCTTATGGATGTTATAGGTTGGATAAAACCTGCTCCATTAAGATTGGATCGATAGTGGATAGGGTGGAGTAAATTACCACCTTCAAAAAAGATTGGAGTGATGTGCAAGGAGATGGTTGAATCATAAATTGCGATTCTAGCACCATGAGATGAGAGAAGTTTATAAGTTTATAGTGTTTTTTTTGCATCTATTTATAAAATTTAATTTGAAAATACAAAATAATGCTTTGTTGAATCAAGGGATTAACTTTTGATGCTATGCTGATGAGATTCAATTTTAAAATAAATGGATAGAAATTTCTATGCAAAAGCTAATTTGAGTTTTGCATGATTTTGTATGTATTAGCCCAGTTATTGATTGTATAAATTTTCAAGAAATCTTCAAAATGATGCAGCTAAATATTCAAAGAATTATCAAAATATATTTTTGAAATCTAGTATAGTATATATTTCATTAAAAATTACTACAATATATTTTTGAAATATTTATTAAATCTTCAAGATATTCTTGAGATTTATTCTTGTACATTTTTATCTTAGTATCTATTACCATTTTAAATAGTTATACAGAAATATTATAAAAAAAATATAGATCTTCATACCAAAATTGATTGAGAGAGAATTTTTTTATAACTCCAATTTTCTTTTCTTCAGCTATGTCGGTGCGACATGTTTGAGAGACATGGATGGGACATCATGCATTTTCCTAAAAAATTTTATGCATTTACTATGAACGTGAATGGAAGTGAGCGTTTTGTGCGTGCAAGCTCATTTTTTTAATTATTTTACCAGCATTGGTGTGCATAATAATTTTGCCTAGTGCCCTTTCAAGAAAACATTAAATCAATATGCTTAAGTTGTTTCATAAAAAAAAAAAAAAAAAAATCAAGTTAGTCTAAATATATTGGCACAGTAAATTAAAGTTGCTTGTACAATTGAATGCAAGTACATTATCCGTTTGAATACTCACCAAAGGTCACAAGTTGTATATTTTTTGTCGATGATCATGACTGAAAAGTACCAATTTGTTGAAAAGACCATATGTCAACTTAAGTGGTTTTTTTTCCTGAAGCGTATGATGAAATCTTTCATGAAAACCAACAAGAAATGGATAATGCTATGAAACACAAAAATCTTACTAAAAAATCATGCACCAAATATATGTTTTTGCTATTATTCTCTCTTGGATGGACAATATGACATCAAATACGAGCTGTTTAAAAAAAACAGCAGATCAACCAGTCAACTAATTCTAATTTGGGTGTAATTTTTGTGCTCCAAAAGCATTCTCTTGGAAAATAGATTTACATGTATTATGTAATAGATTTATAAGAGTGAACAATCCTATATTTGCTAAATTTTTGCATGATTCTTTAAACAAGAAGAGAAGGGAAGTAATGCCAATGATTCATGAATCTTCTCGGAAATTTAAGATCTAAGGATGAGATGTATTCCCGATTGGATGAGGAGGGGGCTTAGGTGGACTCCCATTTTATCTTTTAGAGCTCGTTTGGTTCGCGAGAAAAGAAGCAGAAAAAGTATAGTCAACGGAAAAATAATGAGATGCCTCTTGTTTGGTTGGAGTTTTCAAAGAAGAGATGAGAAATTTGTAATCTCATGGAAATATGATTTCCACATTTCATGAGAAAGTCTTTTCCATGAGACATATGGAAAAGTTACTTTCCCATGAGGCGGGAAAATTTTATTTTTTTCCAAAAAGGCCCTTCAGCATTAAAGAGGCATTAAATACCTAATTTTTATTAAGGGTATAATAGAAATTACGCATAACTTTCTCAGGAAAGTGGATGGTCAACCAAATATAAGCACTCTGAAAATCTGTCACTTTTCCATGTTTAACCAAACATGCCAAAAGTACATTCCCAGGCATTCTCTTCCTTGGAATCTTTTTCTCAGAAATCATATTCCTAGAAGGAAAAATGCTTCCCGCGAACCAAACGAGCCCTTAGAGTTATGGTTGGGCTGCAGGATACTTAGGGGGTTGGAGGATTTATTGGTCACGGGCAACCGTAAAACCAACGAGCATCCTGCAGGTAAGAAACCAAACAAGCGACTAAAAAAGTTAAAAGAAAGAAACCACCCAACATCAAAAACAACAAAACTAAAGCAAACATGTAATGGCGAATCGAAAAAAAGAGAAATTCTAATTGTAAGATATCTAATAAAATCGTAGCTGGAATTAAGATCTTATTCAAAAAGAAAGCAAATATCTAAAGTTTTTCTCTGCTTTGTATTGAGTCTCACTTTCATCAAGATTTAAGAGTTACGAATATTTATCATAAGATTAAAAAAAAAACGTACATAGTGCCTTATCATCATTCTTACTCACATATTTTTTTAGAAAAAAAATATAATATTAGAGAGCAAAGCTAGTGCCAAACGAGTAGTTCACGTAGCCAGAGTACTTCACAAAGAAAATAAAATAACACCCCAGGTGAAACAAAATAAATATTTTGGTCGTTGGACTTTTTCAACTAATCGAAGACTTATTAATCCATGTGATAACGGATTGTAATGACTGACCGTGACATAGCACCTAAAGGAACATGCTTGTCGGATCCACGCACTCACATATAATTTATCGAAGAAAGCTTGATTGAGAAGTCATAATTTGATTTGACTTTGTCAAGGACGGGGTCTAAAAGCTAGTTTTTTAGTTCCAGTTGACATTAAAAAAAAAGAGAAAAAGGCGGTGAACTTTCCTTGAAATCCAACTTTACCCGGATCTCTATTTATATCCTCTAATCTCTTAAACTACGCGCATCTGCCCCTCTTTTCCACGCAAACGAACAAAAGCGGATAGCTAAGACGCGCTTTCACACGGCAAACCCTAAATTACCTAAAAGACAGAGAGAGGGCACATGAATCCCACCGTTCTTATTATTATTATTATTATTATTATTATTATTATTATTATTATTATTATTATTATTATTATTATTATTTCTTGTATACAATGGAGAAAAATAGAGGCAGCTATTAGCATCAGATTGGATTGAAACAAGCGATTCAGTAAAAAAATTTGCAGCATTAGTGAAGTCACCATCCAAGTATCATTTTCAGCCAGCCAATCAGCGAAAGTGTTGGCTTCTCGAAATATATGCACCGGTTGAAATAAAGCTGACTTTAAAGCTATAACCTAAATGTCTCCAAGGAGTAGATGAGAAGAAGCTCTGAAAATGTCAGTCTTCTATCCAATTGTTTACCGTAGTAGAGCCATCTTGGCAAAATTTAGAATGAAGAAAGTGATTGTTAGTTCTTCCTAGACCGCAATTAAGCAAGTAGATGGGAAAAACCATGATCCTGTCTGAATAGATCTTTTGAGATTAATCCTTGATGATCTAGCTAGCTCCAGCAAGGCTTTTGAAAGAGCCAAGTTGCTAGATATGGAGATGTCACCAATGAGGCTATCTCTAGTGCAAGTCCATGGTCTTGTGTTCTCTAGAAATTTTTGTGTGATCTTTGAAATTTACTGCATGAAACGGTGCATGACAAGCTCAAGTTGTGAGGACAAAACATGACAGGACGCATCCACTGGTTTTATCCAGAGTTTATTGGATGGGAGCAGCCCACGGCGAGGAAGCCAATTTATGACGCACAGCTACCTACAAACTGATGAAGAATAGCTTTTTTTTTTCGCCCGTCATCGTACGGGAGATGACATAGGTCACAGGCACCTGGAAAAGCAAGTACCAAGCGCATGAAAGGATGGATTAAAGCTGGCCAGATCTCAGGCCTAAACCTTATTACTTTTAATAGGGTTCGAGACTTCGAGTTGAGTCTATCTAAAATATAACAATATTTGTCTCCAAGCTCTGTCCGATCAACTTTAGGATGGATGATGCTACATGGGTCACCGGACGGATCCATCAAAATTCTTTTGACATCATGGTGTCTCGTGAGTTTATGTTATAACCATTATCTAACCATTATTTTATAATAAAAATTATTATTAATTTATTTTTATTTATAATATATAGAATATTTTTTAGCATGAGTTTTTGTGCATCCCCATCGGTGAGGTTTGCATTGTGATCTGAATATCATAGATTCGAAATATAAAAATAATCTATATGCAATAATTCAGAAGTTTATTCAGAAATACTAGGCAAAATGTATTACTTATTTGATTCTGTATAAATATCCAAAATCTATCCAGCGAATAATTGATGTGAAACTAAACATATGTCCGCACAGATTTTTAGACTGTCGGAATATGAGAGTAAAATTGTATGTATCTAATCCTTTTTGAACAGTAATGATAGGAGCTAGGATGTTTTTTTTAAATACTTTTAAAATAAATCTAATAATATATATAAACGACAAAGATAATATTAGTAGAGATGAAAAGTGATCTTGTAGTGCAATATTATTCTTGTTATTTTCTGTTACAAGAGTTAATTATAGTTGTAATGGCAGCTACAATTTCTTTTACCATAAAATTAATTATATGTTGAAAGCTTAATTCAAAGTAATGAGGAGCATGTTGTAGGTTTTGGCTTAAAAGCAACTAGCGATCGTATGTCTTCACGCTTTCTTTAATCATTTTGTCTTCACGCATGGCCACATACATCATTTGCAAAACAATCACACATCATTTCTGCTCCCACATTCTTTTGTACCTAAGGATTATGCCTTTTATGTTTCAGGTCTCAATCTTTAAATTTTTTTTAAGAAAAAGAGAAAACGAAGATAGCTGCTACATCTAAAGACAAAACTTTGCATATAGCATGAGCCAAAGTATTATCTATACTGCAAATTTTTGACCATATAAATCTTCAAAATATATCTAAAATTATACAGTCAAATATTCGAAAGATCATTAAAAAATATTCACAAAATTATCAAAGCATATTTTTAGTACATAGTATTGTATATTTTTTATTAAAGAATTACTGTAATATATTTTTGAGATATTCGTAGAATCTTCAAAATTATGTAAGATTTTTGGAGCATATTTATGATGCATTTTCATCCTTATATGTATCACCATTTTAAGTACCATTGTACCATGAGGTTCACCACCATGCTATAGCTAACATTGTGTGATATCTGCCACAAACCATATATTTTATCAGTTAATACCAAACTCAGATTGGAGGTATATCTATGGTATGCAAATGCACGGGTTCGGGTCTGGATTTGCAAAATCCTAAACTGGGTCGGCTGAAGACCCAATCCAAACAATATAAAAATAATTGGCCTATAGATCAGATCCTAAACCCTAAATTCTAAATCACAATATCAGCCAATGCAGCTAACTCAATTAATTCAATTAGTAAAGCTCTGGTTCAGGAGTAGTACCAAGGGCCTGGATTTGAGTTCATCTCAATTTCAACCACGATTTCTTCCATTCTTGTTTAGTAAGAGAAAAATGAAAGGAAAAAGAAAATCGACTAATTTAATTAGCTTTGCGTCGAAGAGTCATTCTAAAAGCCTCATATTCATCCCCTATTTGTATGAGTTTAAACCCTCATGATGATTGAAGAACTCCAATTCAATCATCAGCTATCCATGTATTGTGAGATGAATGGTGACTAAACTTGGTGGTGAGTTAAATTAGGTCTCTCCGGTTCAAATTTAAACTAAAGAGACATAAATTTTACATGCATTTAGATTTTAATTTATGCGGAAGTGGCCAACCATGCACGGGCATGCTGAGTTTAGGTTTTATATATAAGTCTGCCAATTATTCTGGCTATAAAAGCTCTTCTGGAGTTTTACACCCTTGCCCATCTCTTTCACCCATTTCAATAGTTATTCTTTGCTTATTAATGTATGCAGGCCCCAAAAGGACACGAGAACTAAAGCAACACGTTTCACCACAAACTCCACAAATATCTGGACGAGTCAAAGAGTACTTAAAAAGTTGGTTGGATGTTCATGTCAACATGGAGAACCGGTTACATATACGAGGAGCTCCTTTTAGTGGATCAAAAGATTATGTTTAGCACTAGAATACCGAGATTAAGAAGGGAGAAATGGATAAGCTTTGATTAATAAGCAAAGAATAACTCTGTTGCTCAATATTTTTAATGCTTATTTATATTGAGTATATTTTTGAGTTTGCAAGTTCTAGAAGATCCAGTCCAAATCGATTTAAAACATCAGTCATATATTATCCAAACCTGATTATCATAGGAATATTTGTTCAAAAGATGAGAGTAATTAAGTGTCTTAGAGATCGGATGTATCAGATGATAGAATTTATGAAGAAATCTTGTACCCTGTAATTTGTATTTTTTTATATGAAGTTTTTGCATCATCTTTGTCCACAGATGTAGGAAAGTAGACCGAACTACATAAATATTGTATGTTCTTATTCTTCTATTATTCTTTTCTTTTCTTTTTTTTTCCTTCATGTTTCATTATCTTTTCTGCCCATTGCAGCAACTTATCTAACATAATAAGATTAGGGGGTCTGAAATCATAAGTAATAAATATTGTGACTAATTTGGCCATTATTGAAGCTATGGAATCTAGATTCTGCTTGCCTAAATATCTATGCTTGGTTAAGGAAGCAAATGATCTTCAGGCAATAGGTTGAGGCTCGGCTGGAAACAAAGTGCAGGAACTCATGTTCAAGCCCTGCTTCTTTTTAGCTTGTTCAAGTATGGGTAGAGAACCAGATAAACCACATGTGCTCGAGCTTGGTTGGAGCTCGAGTCGAGCTTGAATGGACTAAGCGAGGCTTACATATGTAACCAAAGTCTAGGTGGCACATCTCATTGGCAACCCAGTTGCTACTACCAAATAATAATTAGTCTTTTTTCATGCTGCTGCTGCTGCTGATGGTTATCATCATGGTTTAGTTGCACTCATGTTACATTGTTCAACATACAGAAAGGAGCATATACCTTACTTGTTTATGTAAACATTAAGGCTTTTACTACAATGTTAGACAATAAACAAAATGACTTCTTTGTCTTTAGTATCATTTGAAAGTTATGATATTATTTTTCCAGATGCAATATAATGATATTAATTAGTTATACTGATCATTGCAATATGTTGCCATATATTTAGAAGTTTCAAATTCCCCTACAATATAGTATTGCTCAATTAAGAGAGAACAACTCTTCTTAGGAAACACGAGTCAAATGCATTGAAGCAAAATCTGGCAGCAAACTGGGTACACATTTTGTGAGGCAGCTTGAGAGTAGAGCATCTTTTTCAGGCTAACTTTGGGCTACTCTTGGTCGGTTCGGATTGTATGTTTTGCATGAATGAATGATTGATTTTCTTTTACAATGAGATCCATCGGATCACAATCTATATATATCTCAAAGCAATTCGAACTCCATCACTTATCCATCTGCATAGATTTCAAAGTAGCCATTGCGTGATCCAACAGTGAATTTATGCAAAAGAAGATGAATCATTCTTTCCCACGAAAGATACAGCTAGAACCCATTCTTGGCTTGAAAAGCCTTGGGAGAACAGTATAGCTGGTGCTGTAGTAACCCTCTATAATGTTTGGCCTGCAAAAGGCCAGGCTAAGATCATTGGATCATTTCTAACTCAGATCCAAATTATTTCATGCTCTTTTGGACCTAAGTTATGCTGATAGTGCCGGATAAGGTTGGATTATAATTGTAATAAGAAATTGAATGCATTAATTTTATAAGATTTGGACTGGCCGAGAGTGCGCGCGACAAGAGGAAGAGGGACCGCATTGGAAGGGGAGTAAAAAAAGTAGACAGCAGGAAGCGTCCTGTATGCTGTAGCTCAACATGAAGGGAAAAAAAATCTTGTCACCTACTTTTCAAATCTTGACGCATAGGTGGGATGGAGTTATTGGAGACTAACAGATGAGGGGGATACTGGTCCTGGTTTTCTGTTCAAAAAATTTTATAAGCGAAGTAGACTCATAAAACCTGCTCTATTACCCACCATCCAAAAGAAACGAGCAGGATCAAACTAGGCAAAGTCAAGGAAACATCATGGGTAAGGCTAACTAGGAAGATTTAGAGGACAAGAAATGCATACACACACACACACATATATATATATATATATATACACACACACACACACATACATATATATATTACTTACGTAGCGACCTAAATAAAGTTAGTCTAGAGAGGGTAATAATGATAAAGTTATTGGATGTGATCTGCTATCTCTAAAGTCTTAACAATTTGCCAACAATATATGATATAGATATCCTTAGCTTATGTATCTAATGATAAAAAATATGCATTGTTTATATTATTTAAACTACCCAGTTTTGACAATTAGATGTATAAGCAATGTATACACTAGGAATCTCCAAATTAGATGATTTTTTTATAGTAAGTAGTTTAAAATTAGTAGATTATATTCAACAACTCGGATCGTAAGTCTTGGGCTCTAATCATTTGGTCTCGAATTTATTCAGGTTGATTTTTTGACAATAAGTAATTTAGCAATAGCCGACTACATCCAATGATTACAATCCTAGCTATCCGGTCATCGAACTTATTTGAGCTCTTGCATGGATGTCCATATATTAGCTATGTTACATGTATACGTGTATGTATAAATGTGTGTACTAGTAAAAATTTTCGTACAATGCATGCTGTGGAAGGAAAAATTAATTAAGATTTAATCATATTGACTTGATTATGAATACTTGATTGTTTTGACTTATTGAATTGAGAGTTTATAACTGAGAGAATGATCCTAATGAATGTGATCAAGGTCTATCCTGCTTACATTTCTCATGATCTGGTCAAAATTATCAATTACCTTTGAAATAGTCATGAGAATTAGTTTAACAAAATCAGTAACATCCTTATTAAATTGGGATAATCCATGTTAAATTTAGATGCTACTTTTTTCTAAATCATGAGAATTTGTATTAAATTAAAAAAAAAAACTAGAATCTGATAATACTTTTTTTTTTTTTGGCTTCAATTGCTAACATAACACAACAAAAATCAAATACCATGATTTTCTTTGGACAAAATTATTGATAGCAAAGCCACACAAATTTGAATTTGGAATTCTTTCCTACGGATAAGCCAGCTAACTAAGGTGAGAAAGCTTCTACCTCAGTGCTCAAATTTTCTAGAACAGAGATCAAATTGAAACCATGAGTTGACCGTTGCTCCACATTGTAGGCACCATTTTCGAAACCCTCTACCTCAGTACTCGATCCATTGACACTTACCTCGTCTGTACTACTATAACGCAAAACTCCTTGGACAGAAGACTAACTCGATGTCTTGACCCTTTTATATGTTGCAAAAAGACTGAAAATAAAAACATAAACAAACACCCTTGCAGTCCCTACTTCATCCGTTTACTCTTACAGTAATCTTTATCTTACCTCTTTTAGTTTGTGCTGGATTCTAGTGCAAGGGAAAAAATGCACCACCCAAAGTACAAGCGTTTTTATCAAATTACATGATTAAAAAAAAATTGATACATGAAAAATCACAAACATTAATGCATCGCATGGAAAGGACCTGGGCTCAGTTACAGAGCTAAATCTATCCAAAAATTACGCTACGGAAAGTTATCAGTTCAATTTCTTTTAATTTTTTTTTTTTCACAGAAGAGAGATGAAGAGATGCACCGTGCTTTCATTTTATGTTTTATATTCTGACATTGATGGCATGACAGCACCACCTGAAATCTTTACCCTGCAATTGCTATCTTTGGAGGCATAGTTTCATGCATGCAGGAATGAACATTGATGGCATGCAGGTCTTTTAATTATTTTTTTTATTTTCAGAATGAAGCCAGGAAAACTTCAGCAATGGAAGTAAAACCTGCTTACTGGTTTCACAATTTTACATAAAATAGTCATGCTATAAAGCACAAAAAATGTATATTTGTTTCGGTCATGATTGCTGAAGAGCAGAGAGAACAAAATTTGCACCCACCATAACAATAAGGCCATCTAATTTTGCTAAAATTTTGAGATCAAATACAAATGTTTTAAACTTGATAGAAGTTGGAGATACATACCTCTTTTTTCTTTCAGTAAAACTGGATATATATTATATTATCCTTGAATAAATACAACCATGGCAGGAAAAGGAGAAGCTCCACAGAGAAAAAGGATACCTCAGGCAGAGGCAAAACAAGCCAGGATAATTTTTTTTCCAGGCTTGCTATTATTGTCATGTTCCACTAAAATTCCACTCTTGTTCGGGTCATCATCCATTATTGCTATAAATAATTCCAATGGAAATGAACATACCCAAAGTCATTAGTCCTAGATGGTAGAATAACAAATTCCGATACTAGGGTAAAGTAGAATTCATCCACAGCAAGGCCTAATAAACTGGTAAAAGCAAGGGTAAATTATAAACATGTAACATAAAAATGCAATTTTAACGAGAGAAGTGATATGACATAAGGAAAAAAGGCAAGAAAAAAACAACATACTAAAAATGGTTAGAAAAAAAAATCACATAAACTTCTAATTTCTTGATGAAATTGGCAATAATTTGGATAAAAGAAATCCAAATTCTCGAAAGGCCATACTACTCAGGTTATACAATGTATTGATGGAGATAATTGAGAATATTCATAAGTATCTTGCAATTGTATTGATCAAACAATATGTTTCCAAGGAGTAAAAGAAAACGTAGCGCATCTGAAATCCTCACGTAGTGCACTAATCACCATTCTGGAAGTAAAGGCTCTTACTTTATGAGAAAATTTTCTAGCAAACAGAAACCCTGCAGCTATAAGCTTCTGGTACCATTTTTCTTTATTTACAGATTATAAAGCAAAGACCTTAATAGAATTCCAAAAGTATAATGAGATATCAGCATGCTTTTTGGTGATAAAAAATATGATGTGCATGGTCTGTAAAGTTAGGATAAAGTATGGAAGAAAATCAGGAGTTGGAAACAGCCCAAAGAATCCAAGGATTGCATAACCATGTTATGGCAAAGCCCATTTGTGATGGATAAAAAGTAGCAGCTTTTGGAATTTCATGCATGCAAACATGCATTATTTCTCTAATGTTTACTCATGTTACTTTATCACTGATGACTAGTCAAGAACTATTACATGTTTCCGGAAGAAAAGAATGAAAGGATAAGAGTCCATGCCTCTATAGGCTACTGTTCTCTGAAACAGCAATCTCCAAACCATCAGGTTGTAAAACATCCACCTGCCATGGTAATCCTTGATTTAAAAGCACTTCATGGATTATTCTGAAGGAAGGATGTCAATCAAGCACATCCAATTTTCTCGATGATAAAATGATCTTGGATTTTTGTCGGAGCATTTACATGGTTCCATGTTTATATACCTAACTTCAACTTTGTAGACTTTTCTCCTTAATCATGCAGCATTCAAATACAAACAGTAAAAATCACATATAGCATTAATTTTATGCAGCATATAGTTTACATCAAACTGAATGTGGAAGCAACATGAATAACTAAGATCTGCAAAGACTTAAAATCATACATTATTTATCATGCCTAATAATTATCCTAACAACAATTTAGAAGCAACATCAGCTAACACAGTCTGATCCAACAAATTCAAAATTAGCAACCTTTATTGCAATACAATGGCATATTTTGGCGTGGATTACATGCCTTTTCATATCAGAATGCTACAATGAATTTACAATTTTCCCATCAATCAGAGAGAAAATGATCGATATGGTACAAAATCCACACCCTAAAGAATAATTGCCCCCTTCGACGAGAGAACAATTAATCAAAAATAAAATAAATATACCTCAGAGGTACAACAGCAGAACTGATGTTTTTTGCTATAGATGCTACCCACTTTGCTACACTCTTAACTAACCAGAGCAAAAGACCAAGGATGTATCTTTTCCATCTGCACCCTATCCACTGATTTCTCCTGTATCAGCAAGCACAAACTCTGAATACAAATTCTTCAAAGCAAGGACAACTGTCATTAGAAGAGGACCCATTATTGCACCCTGTAGAATAAAAACCAGAGAAACACCTCTTAACTTCTCTAGCTTGAGGGAAAATGCTGATTAGTGACCACATGTAAGATTCCAATAGAATCATTCCATCAATTCTCAGATACAAAAGCATGAAATTCATCATAGGTCAACTGAAGAAGAATAATAGATGATAAAACAAATTTTGATCTTCGTAATGGTCCCATGAGAAAGAACAGCAATATGAACATATTTAAGAATATTACACAAATTGTTTATAACTATCATCAAATAGCTAATGAATCCATAGTAGCCATTAACGATTTATGCACCTATCATCAGATTCAACACTCTATCCTAAAAGTTTCGTCATATTGAAAGAAAAAGGCCTGCAGTTTTCACAGATACAAAATTGATTCTTGCTAACATATGTTCTTTAATTATGTTGATGCCAATGTCACATAACATGGGATTTCTTCAATTTAGAACTAAGCACAAGTCAATTTGTAAATTTATTTACTAAAATTGTTTCAGAAATCTATTCTATTTATTTAAGCATTAAAAAACAGCATGTTGGAATAAAGATGCCGTTCATAATATATGTTCTTCAGACAATATTCAATACAGGCAACAATTAGGAAAACATAAGGTCAAAACCATTTTCAGTGGCCTTCTATCTTAGTTCACTTTAAACAAGTCTAGATCAGAATGAATAAATCAAGTATGAGCAAAATCAAGAAATAGAATATTACCTCTAAAGCATTCCGGAACAATGTCATGCCACCAATGATACTAAGCCCAGTGAGGTATGCACTGTGCCCGGGTATATCCTCCTGGATTACTGAATATCCGTAGTCCATGAGCACAAGGTGCATCACGGTCAATGCGATGGCAAAAATGCACCTCCCCTCCATGAGCAGCTCAGCCACAGCAGGGATCGTTGAAAGCCAAGATGGTAGTATTGGCAGCAGGGCACTAATGAATCCAAGTGCAGTCGACATGTACACAAAATGCATTGAGCAGAACCTGAACAGCAGCCATGTGAGGCAACTTTGGAAGATGGCAATCTTCACAGTAGCCAAAAGCACACTGCTGATAGCATGGTTGATAACCTCAACACATCGAACCCTCATGGATTTTGAAATGGGGAGCATGCCCACAACCTGCTCTGTCGCCCCACCAGATTCTGACGTGATTAGATAATACAGAACCCAGAGGAAGACCATCAATTGCGACAAAAAATTAATTACTTCTGCCGCACCGGAGATCACTGCCAGGGCAACAAAACCAATCACACTGGCACTTCCACCGAGGATCGATGTACTACTGGAGAGCACCTGCTTCGAGACTTCAATCCCCTGAAAAGCAATCCCCTTTGCCTTCTCCACCAAATCACCTCTAGTAATCAACAATTCTCTAACAATCAAATCCAATTCTTTATAAATCTCCGCCCACTCGCGATTCTTCACCAGAACACTCAAAGATTGGAGCTTTACCGTGTATGGGTGCTGTGGTGAGCTCGCCAGAGCTGTTGAAGCCCCTCCAGAAGGACTTGCCGACTGGTTTACCATAAATTGCCGAAGCCCATTAGCAAAGTCAGTCATATTATACTGGACTGCAAGCCGATCGATCTGTTCCCAAGCAGTATCGTAGAGCTTGGCCGAGTAGCGATCCACAAGACCAGTGATGTCATTATCCTCCATCCATTTCTTGAATCCGATCCTCTCGGCATAGTTACTGTGCTGAACACGGGATTTGACCGACATCACGGCATCCTTACTCTCCACGCCGATCTTGTAGGAGAAAAAGATGCCGCCAGCTAAAATCCCGACGATCATTCCTACAATCAGGCCAACAGCGACAATGGTTTTGAGCCGCTTGAGGATGCCGGCAGTGATGCAAGTGCAACCGCGCTTGGCGGAGGAGGTGTCGGGCCTGACAAAGCTGGCCTTGCGGACGACAGAGGCGGTGGGGCCAGCGAGGAAGAAGCCAAGGGCGAAGAGGGGGAGGACGGCGGCGCCGAGCTGCTCGAAGGTGATGATGAAGACCCAGAAGGAGACGAGCCAACGGAGAAGGCGGGAGAAGCCAAGGGTGGAGGAGGAGGATGGGGAGGAGGAGGAAACGAGCTTGCGGCGGAGGAGGAGTGAGCGGAAGTCGACGAGGGTGGCGGCGGAGGCGCGGAGAAGGGCGGAGGGAACGGCGAGGAGGGAGGGGAGGAGGCCGAGGCGGAGGGGAGGGGACCAGAAGGAGACGAGGGCGTCCTGGAGCTGGCGAAGGGGGATGGAGCAGAGGATGGCCCACTGGAGGGGGCGGACGAAGTCGTGGAGGAGGCGGTAGAGGCCGTAGAGGAGGAGGAGGGAGAGGGCCAGGCCGGCGTGGGCCATGGCGATGTAAAGGGCCAGCCGGGCGTGGGGGTCGCCGGCAAGGGTCCCGGCGGCAGCGGAGGAAGCTTCGAGGGTGTCGCCGGCGGCGGAGGGTTTGGGGGGCTTGCCGTCGGGGTAGGATTCCGAGAGGCGAGGGGGGGAAGGGGGGAGGGAGTCGGGGGGGCGGCGGAGGGAGGCGGAGCGGAACATGTCGGACCAGGAGGGGTTGCTAGGGTTAGGCTCTGGGGATGAGTAGGGGACGAGCTCCATAGACTTATAATAGCTCCGTTTTCGTCCTCTCCTCGGCTCCCGAAGAGATGAGATGAGAGGAGAAGGAGAAGGAGAGATGAAAGCTGTAAGGGCGAGGAGGAGTATATGAAAGAAGGCAAGATTAGGGAGACAGTAGATTGGGTTTGTGGATTGATGAAGAGAATAGGCAGAGAGGGATAGGAGGAAAGAGATTATTTGCCTACAACGCATGTACCTGCGTGGCCGTAAGTGTATCCATCACGACCGCTGGTTTTATAATATCGCATCAAGATGCGTGTTTGATGAATGGGCTCTAGAAACCAGCGGTCGTTGATTCGCCAGGCTGGTGCACGCCGTGTAGGCAATAATTTCTCGGATAGGGCATTGGGAATCTGGGATGTTGAAATGATGGGATGTCTAGATGCCGAACTTGACGAAAATAGCCCGAGATGCTGGAGGGAGCGGATTTCTTTCGAAAAGTAGTATAAGTGAAAAGATGGTTCTCTTTTTGCGAAAGAGAACGAAAAAAAATAAAGAAAAGAAGGCTTGGCAACCTTGGCGAGAAGGGAAGGCCCGTGGAGGGATACCGTTGACGAGAATAAAGCGATGCCTACAAAACACGCTTAGAGCCTACAGCAAGATAATGGCTTGCGTACAAAAGGGCTGGATCTAACTCAAAAATAAATTATAGTGCAGGGTTCGAGTGTTTTTATTTTATTTTATTTTATTTTATTTAAGTGCAACGACTCTCACATAATAGATAGATGTCTCACACAATAGATAGATGCAGCTAACAAAATCCAAAAAAAATAATTAAAAAAAAGACACATAATTTTTGTATAAATTTTTTTTTGAATTAATCAACCATATAAAAAACAATCCAGTCCACAGCAACCAAGATGCTACACCACTACTGCAAAACGGGCTGTAAAAAAAATTCAAGCTGGAGATGCACCTGAAGATGCCTGATACCATATCCCTAAAATATCTCCATGCAGTGCAATGAAAACAAATGCCACGCTGCAAGACAAGCATAATCGTCGTCTAAAAGATCATGCATGAGCATCCACCTTCCACAAAAAGACAGGAAAAACAATTTCATCAGTACAACATACTTGGACCAGAGAGGGCATGTAAACAAAGAGAAATGGTTGAGACATGCTATTTTCAACATTGTCTTCTGCTTCAACTCATGCTAATAGCCTCTCCACTTTCAGTTACAATGACCCGACAGCATTCATATCCAAGCATAACCCATGGAGCCTCGTCCATTACTAGAAAGAAATCGAACCCAAGCTTACAAATTTCCTCCATACATCTACGTGGGCTGCTCGATTTCCCTGATCCATGTGTGATATTTCCACTAGTTAGCAGAAACATTGAAAGGCATTAGGCCTCAGTATAATAAAATATTACATTGCTACAATCAATCACTTTCATCATCCGTATCATAATTTTGACAAAGAGATACAAGCCCGTTCGTCATCTGATTGCCTTCCGTCTGATTGTTTTCACCATCTTGTCGGTCATCCTCTATAGGTGCAGTCCGGGGCTTCTTGGAAGAAGGCCCATCTGTCACAGGCCGTGGTTTCAATATAAACTTCGGCATGGTAACTGAAGAGCCCCCACCTGAAGTTCCTGTAAAATTGGTAGGGGGAAAACATTAGCTGGGAAGGAAGAGAAAACATAAATGAGCTCATAGTTGATGTCATGAAAACTAAATACCTTTTTAGCACTTTTGCAAAACAATAAACTAAACTTGGACAAGCATGCTTTTCTAAAGCCATTCTACTGGGAAAAATTCAAGGGTTTCTCTCTCTCTCTCTCTCTCTCTCTCTCTCTCTCTCTTAATGGCATTGTCATTGTTTGCAGGTTTCTAGATGACCAGCTTTTCTCCGCAGGGGTGAGGGTGTGTTTTTGTTTATGTAGAATTCACTCTCGCGGAACAAATTCAAGATTTTAATCATTCCTTGCTCCAAAACCTGTCTATGCATGTGTCTGTGTAAAGGTTTTCTTACAGCCGCTTATTTTCACAGCATCTGTACCTAGTGAAGTCACTCCAGTGGGGAAAATTTGACGGTCTTAACTCTGCCTGTGTGCTTATGCATGTGTGTACTTTGAGTGTGTTTCCATGTGACATCATGGTCTGTCGATTTTTCTAATAGCAATTCATTAGCTTTTTTAAGTAGAATTTTATTCAAAGAGAAATATTCCAGCATATCAGTCTTAAGCATTATGAAAATCATATCTAGTTGGTTAACCAGCTATGCACATTTGTCTTTTCTTTTTTTTTTGATAAACTGGCGCCTCACACTGGACGAGCGTAAGTGCACCCAGAACAATCCAAAACAAGTATCTGATGCAGAGCAGGCGGGATGGCCTCAATACTCTCCCAAAGAAAACCTCCCAAGGCAAAAGACGCAACCCAGTCCGCAACTATACACATTTGTCTTTAACTGTATCTTAATTCCACAACAAGTTGTATTCCATCAAACTGATTCAGTCTGTTAATAAGTTCCGTTGAATCTAAATGGGCATTTGATGACCACCTATGCTAGCATGTGCTTGTATTCATGGTCATGCATGTATATGTCTGAGAGTGGGTGTGGTGTGTATTCATTTCTGATGCCATTGCATGCACTCACAAAGCTTAACCAAATGTCTCATATACTTCAAGACACGAAGAAGGGCCTGAACACTTTCCATGCTGATAAGACCACCTCATGTCAGCATGGGAAATTCCAGCTGAACAGTTGAATTGGGGTGGAAAGTGCAAGCTAAGGCAGTGCAACTAGAAGGATGTCTCGGATACAAGTGGAAAGAGAAGACGAGACAAGGATAAGGAACTACTCGTTGGCAATGCAAGAAATAAACTTAAGAGAAATTGTCCCGGAGTCATAGACTTGGGATTAGAATTATAAATTGGAAGTAGGATCCATATGAAGAGTAATGCAAAAATATGCTTGGAATGACGGCAGGTTAAGACACATATAGGTGCTACATCACCCGGATCAGCGTATAACATGGAGCATACCAATTCAACAAAGAAATCTATACATGATCAGAAAAAGAGGAACACTCAATTCGATACGGAAAAAGAAAAGAGGTCTATCCTCCTATTACTTTTTTCGAGCATAAATGATATAATTTTTCTCCTCATGCCAGATTTAATTTGCTTGGTAATTATATATAGATGTGTGCCTAACAACTCTGGCCTCTTAAGAAGTTAACAATGCAAGGCTGAATGGATTACAAGCCACCACATAGGTATACAGAGAACCAAGGTCCCAACTCTTATAATGAAAACCATTTAATGTCATTACAATTTAAGGCTACCGATACAAAACCATATGCAACTGTTGGTAAATATCTATGTATTTATGTGCATTTATGCATGTATGCATACTGCCGTAGTGACATATATATAACATCAACAGTTTTTTTCCCCTTTTTATCAACAAGACATTTATGATCTGATGGTTAGGATTAAGGTTGCAAATGGGTCGAGTTGACCCATGACCCGACCCATTTTGGAGCACCCGTGGGGCCGGGTCAGGTCCTAAAATTGGACTTGTTCCATTTTTCGGATCGGGTCTAGATTTACTGAATTCAGACTAGACCCGACCCGAATCTGTAAAATTATTTGAGCCCACAGGCTGAAGCCCGCGAGAGTGCAAACATAAGTTCTGAAGCCATGGATGGGTTTACTCGAACTGGACCCGAATTTTTTGGGTTGGGTCTGGGTTATACATGGACCCGACCCGACTCGAATGACCCGTTGGATCAAAATTGTAACGGTGGACCCGACCTGACCTAACATCGGGTCGGGTCTGGATCCAAAATTAGAGCCCGAATAAGAAACCGGGTTGGGTCGGGGTCACTCATGACCCGACCCAACCCAACCCATTTGTACCCCTAGTCAGGATCTAAGCTACTGTGGTTAGGAACTCTAAAACGACAGAGTATAAGATACATCTATTTCATCTAACACACCATTTGTGCACAAACGCAGGCACATGATTGTAGGGTTGTGTAGGTCATATAAGAAGCATAATTTCATAAGACGGTATGTTAGAAACTAGAATCCAAGGTCTATATACGAACTCAAACACAGCAGAATCCTCGTTTGCTTACAACAGAAACACATGGGCAAGAACAGTATGCACACACACAAGCATGCAAACATGCAAGTACACAAACACAAGATGAAAGCATGCACATGTACACACATGCACGTACTTATGTATGCCAATAGATAATACAAAATAAATTCAATTCAGCAGCAATATGACATAAATGGCTTTGCTATAAATACCCATAACTATTTATTTGTATAATCATATTGCAAGTGGAGAAAATCTAAATGTTAACACAATTTATGTATGAAATGTACCTCCATCTTTAGAACTGTTAAAAATACTGCTTTTTGTTAAGGAATCTGTTGGTTTTTCCACTGTGCTTGAGAGTTCTGAATTACTTTTCCCCTGCAGAAGATAACAAGATCATAAGCTTAGAGTACAAACAACGTTGAATTTGAACTGAATGCAGACATAAATATAAGTCTAGAAAAAATTTGATGAATCTCCAGACTTGTTTAAGCAAGATAATAAGCATTATCACTTAAAAAGACTACATAATGACAACTGTCGGCCAAAGCTTACAAGATACTTATATAATCACTCACCAATGCATAGTCATATAGGAACTTATAAGAAACAACTATTGGCCCACCATGACTCCCATCTATAATTAGGGAACAGGGACAACAGATGCACAATAAAAGGTGCCACAGAACTACAACTAACTTCTCTAAAGCTCAACTGCAGTACATTTTTGAGACATGATTCAACTTTAATATTCAAATCCCGCTGCACTAGGGGAACAACGGAATGTTATAATATTATTAACAACAAAATATAGCTTTTAATTAATTATAAAAAAATCATGAAACATAACTTTTGCAAGCAGGCATTTCCAGGGCTTGAATTGCTAATAATAGTTGGCTTCATAGCATAACTGACTAATTAATACACCTCAAGTAACTTAAACAGTAAGCTTGATTGTCAATATGATATGCATGAAATGACAATCCTGTCAGATCAGAAACCTTCTTATACGCAAGACACCAGTTAGGCCCCAAGCAACACATTTGAACTCTCGTTTACAAAATCCTTAATCCGATTAAAACTTTTGAACATTACATTAAAAGAAAAAGGCAAAGAAATCTTGTGTACACTAAAAGACTTCAAAAAAATATTAAGTGAAACATTAACAAATGATAAATCATGTATATCTTCTTTGGTCTTCCGAATACTGTACCATACATAGATTTGAACACCCAGACTGCAGCAAAACAACCATCATTAACACTCAACTCATGATCAGTATAGCGTAACGCGTTTCGAAGAGGTTTGGGATATACTAGTAAACAAATAACAAATTCATATGACTCAATTTTGTTAATTAGAGATAGATGACATTATATATGAATAAACTGGAGCTGGATGTTAATGTTGCGCAATATTTGCATGCTAAGTGAAATAGAAAAAAATCGCAAGGCCAACAATGAAATATGGGATATATATGCATCAAAACGTAATGCAGACAAGAAGATGCCACCACAGAGTCACAGTGATTGGACAAACATAAGGTAACAATATTTGTAGGGAATATAAAGTAACATTATTTTATACATAGCTTAACTGATGCTCGAGTGATGTGATCAGATTTTTGAAACTTCAAGTTACTGGAATTAATTTTATTTTTTAGCTAAGTTTTTAGTCATCATTTTTTCTGTTTTAGCAGGTCTACTGGTTAGAACTTAGAACATCTAATATCAATATCAAGCACCATATCAATATGCTATGTGGCATGAAAAATAACCACGGTTCATGGGGCGTAGTTCAGAATTTCAAAATAAAGTAGGGCTATTAGTTAAGTGTTTTGACTTATTTACTATTTAGGAATCCGTAAATGATTAGGAAAAGAGACTGATAGAACATATGAAACGGGGGATTCATAGCCAGCTGTGGAGGAGACTTTTTACAGAAGTCAGCTTATATGAGATATTTTATTTAAAAAGAGGACCACGGGGCTCCCTGTTTTCCTCTTTTCCTTTTGTTCTTACATTCTTCTCTTACTCTCTCCTCTCTTCTACTCTCTTCCAGTCTGATTTCTATCTTTTATGTGCTCAAGCATCCCTGCAAAACAGCGGAATCTTGTTGTTTAACATATCTGGGGTCCAGGCTGACTAATAATAGCTGCTGATAGTAGACTTTGAAAATGCACAGAATTTAGATTTGCCTTCAAATCTGAATTTAAAATTCTAGCAGTTTATTGACTAGCAATCCCTCATAATCCTTGGGGTTACATCTTTAAAAGAGCAAATGTCTACCAAATTTACTGTGTGCATTCATGTGCAGAAAATATTAATAAGTGAGAAAACACCTATGGCCAAAGGCACATGTCATAGGGTCTTAAAAGATAATGATGTATGCCAGCATGGACGATCAGCCCTGATAGGCATGCATGAGAATACAAAAGGATAACAAGCCTAACACAGAATTCACTGGAGAATGCTCGCAAATTCTTTCAGATTTCTTTCAATCAAGAAGTCAACAATTAATATTTTCCTGGCGGGGTGGGGGCCCAGTGGTTGGGGCTGCTACGCGGGGGTGGGCTTGTCCCTTCCTCCCCCCTCCCCTTTTTTTTTTCAGCAAAAAAAAAAAGAAGTCAACAATTCATGTAATGTCATATTAGTATATAACAATTAAAGGCAAAAAACAAAAACTAATACTACTAGCTTCATAAAGAAAAGGATTTACAATCAGCAAGATAATAGGAATTTTAAGAATTTTTCTTTTAACCAGGTCTATCACTCCATTTTTGAAAGCCAGTTCCAACATTTAAAATGTTCCCCCAATAAAATTTATATAAATTTTGCATATTTAGGACAAAAGAATGAAAACTACAAATGAAGCAATCAATAAAGCCAAAATATACCTTTAAATTATCATCTGGTAACTTGCATGGATTGGAAGATGACTGACCAAAGTCCTCATCTAGATCCTCATCTTCATCATCCTGTATACGTCGGACATAATTTTGTGAACCCTGCAAAAGGTACTTCGTTATTAGCACCTCATGCACCAATCTTAATGCAAAACTTTTTGAAAATAATAGATTACAGTGACAAAAAAAGCAATAAAAGGAATACTCAAATACTAACAGGAAAAGCAATTGATTTGATCAGTTCTTCATCTGCTTTATCTAACTCCTCCGCAATTTTTTGCTCCTGACAAAGCATAGAAAGTTCATGAGAAGACTTAAGAACAAAAAACATTGATTTATAAATGAACGTACAACAGTTGTTATATAAGCTACACCATCCACATCAAACACTAACCAAGAACACTGCATCAATTGCGAAAGATTTGCTAATAAAAACCTCATTCTTTATCCAGAACCTAACAAAAATTTCACTAATAAAGCAACATTTACAGGTAGCAGTCTTGATATGTAGAAAAAAAATCTCTGAGTTGATCCTCAAATCTGACTTAAAGACTTACAAGTTATGACGAGGCTTGTAGGTTAAGGTTAATAATACATCCAGAGCCTGCCTTCAAATATCTTGCACTTAAATTGTTTTCTCCTTTTTACCCATAATCTTCACCAATTTTTTTTTTAAATTATTTTCTATATTAATTATTGACGGCCAGTAAGTTGCATGCTCAAAAGAAGTTCACATACTTATCATGAATATATTTAAACCCTCAATATGGAAATGATTGAAGAAAACTATTTCCCTTTCCCACTTGGTCTACACTTTTTTTGGGGGAAAACCCTTCTCACTCTTCTAACATACCTAATAAAGGTTTTACTATTATCACACTTTATTAGTAATGTATAATGAGTTATACACTTTCTGTATCTCCTCTTTATTTTTTTCCATTCTTAAGAAATTTTCAAATACGCATGCCATTCACATATGATAATCTTATCAAAACCCAAACTCCCTAATTTGTGACTTTTATGTCTTTCTTCCCTTAAAATCTAAAACTAATTAAGATCAGCCCAAACTAATGCTACACCAAGGTCACTAGTCAAGTACCAGATACCTAAAAGCATTGTACTACAAGTTGTCGAGATAGGTCACTGTAAAAACCTTCCTTCAGATATGATCTTGATGATATTCAGACAGAGCATGGTCTACCATACCACCCAGTACAGTACGGCACGTCCTATACCGGGTGGAAACCGGTATGAAAGTCAAGTTCGGGTTGGTACAGATCTTGTACTACTCCATATCGACGCGTATGAACTGTATTGAAACTTAATCATTTTAACAACATAACCATCCCTCCTCAAGTGTATTCTAGAAGAAAGAGAAAACATCGTATAGAGAATAAAGGCAATAGGGGCCATGCTCATGGTACTGATGTTAATGCTTCACAGAAATGACCGCATACTCAATCATTCTTTAGGAATGAAAAGTTCACAAGGGGGAAGTGAGAAAGAAAAGTAACCAAAATTTTACCTTGTCGTAGGCTGAACGCTTTAGAGTCTCTAGCATCATATCGACACTCACAGTTGCATGTCTTGACTGGAGAACAGCAAAAAAGAATCTGTCAGCATGATAATAGTACAGAATCACAAACTATCCTGAACCCCTGGTTGTATTCATGTCACCAGTAACTTTAAAAGTCTTAAGGAAATTTGGGGGAAGAGTCCAATTTATACCTTCATAGACCTCATTTCTTCTAGTGCTGCAAGTATGTCCATATCTCTCTTTGAATCCACTGCTCTGTTTTCCAGTGACTTCATTGCATCCCCCATCTCTTCAGCAGCTCTTTTCTTCTTCTCTTTTTCTACTGCCTGATGAAAGCACAACATAAGATATTGGAATTGAAACCACAATTCTATTGCGAAAATATCAAAGATCAAGAATACCCCAGAACATGTACTAGTCAAACCCAGCAATATAACATGCTACGGAGCATTATGTAAATCACTCACTTCGTCCTCTTCCCGCCAAGGCTCAAAATTTCGGGATGCTCCCGATTCAACAACATAGTCCGAATTCTGAGGATCTGTTTTGAATGCAATTTCAGCCGAGCATCTGGTGCATTTGAAGTAGAACCGAAAAATCTGAATTCCCAGATAAGTCTGCAAGATGCCAATCAAAATTCCAAACATCAATCTCAGTTCCTCATCAAATGCGCAATAAAATCGAACTTTTCAACCAAACATTAACCAAATAAGAATTCCTGAAATTTAACACCATCGATAATGTTAATCTGAAGATAATTTATGGCCTTCAGGTTACCTAGTTCCTCAAAATCTATGAAATTACAGTATCAGAATATAGGCATTTCGACCCAGCTAAGATAAATCTCAAATTCCAGGTAAACTTTAAATATAATTTTACCCTTTCTCCAGAATATCAAACAAACTAAAGGAATCTCATCAATCAAACAGATAAAATAATGCAAATACGATAGGGGACCATGAATAGATAACTCAAACTGCGTGGAAAACTCGGCGAATCTAAACTTTCAATTAACAGGTTACAAGAAGAAAAAAAAAGAAGAAATCAACTGAAAAAGAATAGAAGGAAACGAACAACGATGGAACGAAGCTGCGGGAAAGAGACGAATCGATCAAGAACAAAAAGAAGAAGAAGAAGAGGAGGAAGGGAAACACTTGAGAAGGGATAGAAGGGGATTACATCTCCGATGACATCTTCTTTGCGGGAATTGAACTTGGTGCCCTTGTAGATGTAGGTGCCACAGGTGTTGCAGCGGATGCTCATGGGAAGCATCATACGAACCTTGATCTGTTGGTTCTTAGGCTGCCGCCGCCGCGGGATCTTCGCCGGATCAAAGTCCGGCGGGTAGTATTTGTTCAACACCTTGCGCTCTCCCATCCTCTCCTTCTCCCCCTCTCTCCCTCCGCCGGATCAACGCCGGAACCCTAATTCCAGGAATAGCTTTCGGGAAACCCACGAGTTTTGATCCGAGCAAGGCCGAGAAGGGAGGAAAGGTTGGGTTCTGGGTCGGTTGTTACTCTAGAGAGATTAGACAGCCGTGTAATCGGGTCGGATTTTTATAAATCAAATCCAATCCAATCCGACCCAGTCTTCGTAACCCGACTCCGAATCGGGACAAATATCGGATCTTCTTCGGTGCACTGCGGGTCGGTCAACGATGAGACTCCTCATTCAGCTATACGCTTCGAGTTCCCATTAGTAGCATCTGACACAGAGACGAACAAATACAATACAACGAGAACCGTATATGAAAGGATAGTTTTGTAACGACCATAGATACAGATACACCAATGAACCAACAAAAAAAAAAAACTATGAAGTGATAGTTTTATAATCCTAATAAGGATCTATTTGGAAAATCTAATAGAATTGAACGGAATTTCCTATAAGATCATAGATTATACAGCCTAGTTAAATAAAATCTATGTCAACACAATTCTCCTTTAGCCTAAATCCTATAGGGAAAAAAAATCTCCATATATTTTTTTCTTATCTTGCAGTCTAATACACTCATTGATCGGATTTAGGCCAAAACTAGAATGGACTTTTAGAAAAAAAACCGGCTGAGTAGACTAACATGTCCAATTTCTATAAAAAATCTAGCTTAATTCTACTGAATTTTCCAAACAAATCCTACAGGGAGTCAAAATATTTGCATGAAATCAAAATCCCAAACATTTGTATTATATAGTAATTTATAATATGCATGCGCAAAGCACATAACTTAGAAAGAAGACAAACACCAAAGAAAAATAAATTGCATTACGAGACTTTGTTTTTATTTTTTTTGTAAGATTTTTATTTTTTGGTAGAAGATGAGCCTTAAGTTTTGAAAAAAATAAAATAGCAGAGTCCAAACTGGATCAAAGAGATCGAAAATAATAAGCCAATCACATATAAATATTAAATAATTATTCTAAAATAAATCATATAAATAAATAATAGTTTCAAGAGCATGGGATCATCTAAAAATCGGGTGTCTTTTAATAATATAGTCAAAATGTGAAATGTGAAAGACTCCTTACATGCTATAGTTTGAGGAATCTGGTCTATGCAAGTATGTGGGAAATGCAAGCTAAATTAAGAACCTAGAATCAATTTGCCTATCCAGGCTTAGTTGGTTGGGAAATAAGAAAAATTGTTAAAGGGCGGATAATTTGTGAGTAATAGGTATTTTTTAAGACAAATCGGTTATATAGGACATTTGTCTAAGAGTTTTCCAATCTTCTTATCCCCACTTATATTTTGAAATAACCAAAAGCTCCAGTTTTTAAGCAATTAATATGTTGGGCAGCAGCGATACTTTTGCCTTGTTAACCAAAATAATAACCTCAGCATATTCAATTGCACTATATTACTATATATCATTTCATGGAGACATAAATGGACCAGGCAATTCTTCCATGGAATAGAAATGTTCCATAGGAACACAAACTGAGATCCATCTTTTTATCCTAAAATTATTTATACCTTTTGAGAATGGAAGATAATATTTAAAAAATTCCTAACCTTTTTCAAACCCAGTGTAGCTTATCAGAGCCTCTCTCTAGCCTAAGGTTTAAGCAACTTAGATTGCAAAAATGGTGCAAGTTTCAGTCTCAGGAGATAGGAGCTTTTACAAGAATTGACATTTAGGGGTAACCAAAGGCGCAATATCAAACTATATGCCATGAACTACACCTAGATGTTCCTGTGACAGCCTAGGCCTGCAACATGTGTCCCTGGAATTTCATAAGAAAAAATTCCACTTGGCGGCCAAAATCTAAGAAACCATGTAAGGCTTGAAACATGTGATGTTGCTATCATGGTTGCAGTCAACCAGAAGGCCACACTTTGATTAGCATCAACTAGTAATGCAATCAAATATTAATAGTTAACTGTAGTTGTAATCTCTTGCAACCAGATAGGCCTATATATGCATCCATCAGCCTAACCTATTTCTTTGTGCCAACGTATCTTGGTTGTACTGGATTCTAACTAAAAAGGAGACTCATCAAGCTCAAGGAGAAGTTCTTTCAACATAGTGGCAGTCTTTCACTACAACATCGTCTCTCTTTCTCTCTTTTTTTTTTTTTTTTTTTGCTAGAGCGGGTGATTCATACATCATCATATCTCTTCATTAGGTGGTGGCGGTCGTGATGATTCCATTATGAGGATATTTATCTCTAAGGAGCACCATAGAGAACAACCAACAACTGCCATGGGGATTGCATTATTGGTCAGGGAGGCTTCGGAATGGTGTACAAAGAAAGGGACCTTGTCAAACTAAAGAGCTGTTGCGATTAAGAGATCCAAAATTGCAACCAAAGGTGAAATCAAGCAGTTCATAATTAAATGAAGCCATTCTCCTCTCCACCATCAACCATAAGAATGTGGTGAAGCTCTTGGGGTGTTGCCTAGAGACCTAAGTGCCTTTGCTGGTGTTTCAATTCATGTCAAATGGAACCCTCTCTCACCTCATCCATGGCGAAGGCTGTCGAGGCTCGTTATCCTTAGAAAATCGAGCGAGGATCGCTGCAGAAGCTGCTAAAGTACTAGCCTATCTTCGCTCGTCGGCCTCCACTCCAATCATCCATAGAGATGTGAAGTTCGCCATCATACTCTTGGACGACATCTACACAGCTAAAGTTCCAGATTTTGGTACTTCAAGGTTGGCTCCATACGATTGAAACTGTCTTAATTACTTCCCTGGTGAGAGGAACATTTGGGTACTCGTACCTACTTGCAAAAATATAACATAAACATAAAATACATTGTTTTTTAACTTCAGACTAACAAAAGATTCAATGCCTTATAAATGCACAACATCATGTGACTGAATATGTGGAAATTTTGACTATAAAACATTGCAAGAGTGAAAGGAAAACACTGCAAATTTACTGAATATGAGGAAAATTTGACTATAAAGCATTGCATGAGCGAAGGAAAAACACTATAAATTTACTTGCATGTGCAGCATTGCATACTTGCATTTTAATTTTTCTGGTAATATCCGATATTGGCAATCTCTCTAGGTATAAGCTAATACTAGAAGAAAGATAAAATAATATCTTTCAACCAAGATTTACCTTCTCGGTACTGCACTCCGTACCGGTGCACACTACCATAGTGTTGGTACGATATAGTACAGAGTTCTCGGTACGCCACCCGTATCGAGTATGGGCACCGAACCGGTATAGTATAGTATGTTCTTTACCATCCGGTTCGGGCCAGTGCGATGTACCTTATTTTCAACTCAATAATTACAAGAGCCGGAACCAATTTATTTTTTCCTCTTTGGTCTTTTTTTTTTTGGCAAAAAAAAGATAAGGGAATAAGACAGGAAATAAGGAATAATAGGGCCTTTGGATCTCACCCTCGAACAGCTTGTTTTCATGCAGATACACTAGTAAAGGACGCCCTATAGTACAAACTACGAAAGCACATTTCTATGAAAATAATATCGAATGCCTCCAAGATCCCATAGGCTAGGGTTGAAACATACTTGAGTAGGTAGGTGAAACTTCTCTAATGGTATTCTTTCAAGGAAATTCCTTATTTACAGCATCTATTCACACAAAAAGAAGCAATCAGTCCTTGATGGATGAGAGGGGAGCACTTCTTTATAAAGGGATCTCTAATTTTGGGCAAGATTAGGGAGACAAATAGAGATGGGGGATTAGGGATGTTGAATGCGAGAGAGAGAGAGAGAGAGAGAGAGAGAGAGAGAGAGAGATGCATAGCTAAGCAACAACTATGATTAATCATATTTTTAGTAAAAAAATGCACCACCACAATCCCCTTATTTAAGAGAAATTATTAAATCCATGTAAAATGAAGGCCAGACTCTTACTGGAAAATTATATAGAGGATATTTTAGTCAATTACATGGGTGCGAAGAAAGCGAAGTATGACCAAACCCTCCAAATATTTACATTTAGGAATGCTAGATGTTGCTGGAAATTGGACCCGGGGGCGATCGTCAGTCGAAGAGAGGGAGCAGCGGGTGGTCACGAGGGAGCGGCGGTCCGTCGGCGGGCGGCGTCCTCCGTCCGGGTGCCTGCAGGTAAGCCGGTGGCTGGGTATTCCGGCGCCAGCCCTCCGATGCTTAAGTCAGAGGGGGGCAAATCGTGTAAGAGAAGAAGAAGAATAGTATTCGTAGAGTGCCCAGTCTCCAACCCCCCTCTGAGAAGCAAGGGCTCCCTTTTATAGGAGGGGCCGGTTTACCTGTGATGTGATGGGGCAAGGCCATTGTACGGCTCGGCATGTTGCTCAGATCGGCGCACGATCAGGTGAATCATTACATTGATGTCGGAGGTGAGGTCGTCGTACGACCCGAGGTGGCACGCGATCGGGCGAATCATTGCATTGATGTCGGAGGTATGGCCGAGATCAGAGACTTATCATCGTTGATTGGACTCTGCTGGGCTGACTTGCCGTGGAGAGTTGCGGGTCCGTAGATAACAGGAGCCACGCGCATTAATGGTGGAGTAAGCTGGAGATCCGCATTAATTGTTGAGTGAGCCGGAGATCCACATTAATTGTTGAGTGAACCGAGGGTTTGCAGGGGTCGTGCGCAATAAATGCCGGGGCAGTGGCAGGATATGGCCCTCGGCCGGACCTCAGAGGGGTACGACCGTCGTGGGTAGTCGACAAGAATAGACCTCGGGTGTCGGAGGTTCTGAGGTCGGAGGTCGGACGCCGACCTCGGCTGTCCCAGGTCGGCGGTTGTGCGGCCTCTTAGGAATAATTATGTTGCTGGGGGAAAAGCATATTTCCCCAACACTACCCCCCGACTTCCGAGTTCGAGCAGCTTGCAGGCTCGGACGCGGGAAGTAGAAATTATCATTATTAAAGTCGGAGGGAATCACGTGCGCACCCTTACGCTTTTCGGAGCTTTTATAACGGAACCTGCGCCCTTTGGCGCTTCGAGGTCGCTTTAGCCGGCGAGCTTATGATGGGGTCTGCGTCCTAACGTTTCCCGAAGCAGCTGCAACGGGGATGGCGCCTTTTGGATCTCCGAGATCGCTTCGTGCGGCGAACCCATGATGAGGGGCCTTGGGCTCGACGAGGCGGCGCCTCGATCTCATGGTCGAGGCTTCCCTCATAAATAAGTATGCCGTTTCGTGCTTTAAAATGGACGGCATGATCTGAGGTCGGACGTTTCCGATCTCGTATTAGCAGATCATTGATCTGGGGAGGTGGAGGCTACATCGGTGCTCCACGTGTCCCGAAGGTTTATTAAATGAAGGGAGCGGGGGTGACGTCCGCTCGTCTTTCAAGGTGATTCGATTTTGCGGACCCATGATGAGGCCGTGAGATCCGATGGGATAGCGTTTCGATTTTGTTTCCGATTTATTGATCCGGAGTGAATGTGGTGCCTCGGCTTCTGAGGCCGACACGCGGCGCAATCCGGACGGGGCACGGAAACCGATCCTGTCGATCTGGGCCGTCGGGGGGGTCTATATAAACCCCACGAGTCTGCCCTAAGAGTTCTATTTGGTTGCCTTGTATTTTTGCCGTCTCCTTCCTCGCTCCACCCTTCGACCAAATTTTGCCGACGGTGCCCGGAGCGATTTCCGGCGATGTCCCATAGGTTCCCACCCTGTACTAGCTAGGGTTCCTTTTCCTCCTCCCTCCTCTATCTTCAGTTTTATTTTATTTCATTTTCCTGCAAAATGGGTCTCGGTCCCGAGGAAGTAGGGTCGAGCTTGTCGGGGGAGGAGTTGGAGTTGATCCGCTCCCGGTTCTTCTTTCAGCCCGGGTTTCATCTCGAAACTGCGGGACCGGAGGATAGGGCGACGCGGCCGCCCCCAGGTCGGATCGCGGTTCACCGCGAGACGCTCTGGGCCGGCCTGCGGTTCCCTGTTCACGAGTTCGTGAACAACTTGCTGGTCGAGTACCAGCTCGTCCCAGCACAGCTTGCTCCAAACTCATGGAGGACCATAATCGGGTTTCTGTCCTTGTGTCTCGGGCATGGGATCCCGATCTCCGTGAGCGTCTTCCGTCGGAATTTTCTATTAAAGAAAAACCCGGTGGACGCAGAGTGGCTGTACTTCGCCTTTCGGGGCGGTATGTCACTCTTTCATGGTGCCCCTTTCTCTATTCATGAGTGGAAGGGAAAATTTTTCTTTCTTGCGTCCGAGGCGCCGTGGGGGTTCAACCCGAGGTGGGGGCACCCTCGGTTGAAGGCCCTCAACAGGCTCTCCGAGCCCTCGGGGAGGGAGCTGAGGGTCCTGGACTCCTTGCGGGCCCTCGGAAAGGGGTACGACCTGACCGAGCTCCTACGGGAGGACGCCCTGGCGAGCGTGGGTCTGAGTTCGGCGCGCCCTGAGGGTAACAGTAGTTTCATTACCTTCTTTTTTTTTGTCTGTTCTTTCTTTTTACTATTATTGGTCTGACACTTAGGAGAATTTTTGATTTCAGATATTCCCCACATGCCGACTAGCAACACGTCTCTTTTCTCGCGAATAAAGAGGCGAGAGGCCGAGGCCGGGGGGGCCATTCCCCAGCCTCAGAAAAAGTCGAGGTCGGCTGGTGCTTCCACATCGGCCGGGACGAGAGGCTCAGAGGCGGGGGCCTCCGCAGCCGACCAGGGGCGGACGTCGGTCGTCGGTGATGCGGGCTCGGTGGCCCCGCCTTGTCCTGCCCCCGTCGCCCAGCGAGGGTCGACCATGATCCACCAGCAGCGATCGGGGCCTGAGCCGAGAAGAGGCCCCGAGGTCCCCAGTTCGGGAGAGCCGAGCTCTTCAAGGGGGCCAAGGGAGGAATCGGCCGAGCCGGGGTCCCCTCTCCTCGAGGGGAGTTCGGCTCTACACGACGCCGATGTCGCACGAGCCGTATTTCGGCGTGCGATGCTTCCAGCGGACCGGGCCGAGTTCCAAAACTTGCCGCTGGAAGAGATCGTCGACGGTACCTACCGCAATACTGTTCGGGTAAGCTACTTTTCCAACTTTCCTTAAGCTACTGGCGAACACGCTGTATGTTTTTCGACTCATAATCGCTTCATCCGTTTTCTCTTGCAGCACATTCACGAGGTCGACGCCTTGGTGTTCATCGCCCAAGGGTGTCAAGAAGAGGCTCGGCAGCTCGGCCGGCAATTGGAGCCAGCTAAGAAAAGAATTGCCGAGTTGGAGACGGCACTGGCCGAGGACGGAGGGAGGCCACTGAGGCCGGGCGCCTAGCTATGGTCGAGGTGCTCGAGGAGGAAAGGGCCGCCCATTCGCTGGCCAAATCGGCTTTGCGCGCCTCGGAGGTGCGATTGGGGGAGGCCCAATCCGAGATCTCGGGCCTCAAGTACGAGTGCGGGGTCTTCCGCCTCAAAATCGAGCAGCTTGAGGCTCGGGAAAAGAGGGCATTCGAGCGAGCCGAGAATGCCGTGGAGCTCTTCAAGGAGTCGGAGGAGTTCCGCGACATGTTAGAGGAGGAAACCGTTGACGGGTTCCTCCGGGGCTTCGACAACTTCCGGAAGCAGATGGCTCGGATCTGCCCCCAGTTCGACCTCTCAACAATTCGTCCGAGGATGAACCTGGGTTACGGGTCTGATTTGGACGACATCCCCGCCATCCTGACATCCGAGGCGGGGTTGTATGAGTGCGACGCCGCCGAGCCTGCGACGGCGGTGGCCGAGTCGGAAAGCGTTCCGGAGGCACCTGCTGAGGCCCCTGCTGCAGACCCCGAGCCCGTGCCCGCTAAAGGCCCCCAGGTCATCGCCGTGGACGACCCCGAGGGTGACGCGTACGCTGCCGCCGCATCTTAGGACTTAGGCTTTTATCTTCTCTTTACTGTAAATGAGGTCGGCCTTCAAATTTGTTAGACGACCGACCTCCGATTTTGTACTTAGCCTTTCGGCATTTTGCTAATGAAAAATCCCTTTTGTCACTTTGCCTTTCTTTCTTCTTTTGTTTTAAACGAGGCTGGGATTTTAACCCATCGTTTCACCAGCGGTCCGCTTCATACCTTAGCTTTCGAGTTGCTCAACAGAGGTGTGTCTCTTCATTGGATATACCCCCGCCTCCGCTAGTTCCGATCGCACTAACCGGAAGGAGCTTCGAGCCTAGGTTTTTAGGAAATTTTTCCAAGTCCTACAGCTCGGACTCTAAGGTCGCAAGAGTTGCCGTATTTGGCTTTTAGGTTTGTGAGGCATCGAACTTGGGCCTTGGTCCTCCAAGCGGGGCCGCGCCAGATTTGCGCTGGCCACTATCTGGGGAGTTTAGTTGATCTTCCGAACTCGGTTCCCAGATGGTAGGACCATAGAAAAGGTTGGTGCTATCCCGCATGGGGGAGCATGAGCTAATAATCGAGTTGTCGCCAGGGTTTTCTCAACTTTCGTCCCCGGACTTTGCCGAGGTTTCGGTGAGCGGGGCCGGGACTTTTAAAGAATATCTCGGCATCTTTGAACTCGATCGGTACGCCCGCGGTCGAGGTCATTTTCAGAGCTCGACATCGGAGTCTACGCATGGGGGCCGAGTTGGGCCCTAGTTTACGAGGACTTGCATAAGTTGTCGTGGAGATTTAAGAAACGGAGTATGCATAATGTTGGTGGGAGATCAGTTTTAAACCGACTCGTAGGAGTAGTCCAACTTTGGCCAAAATAAGGCCTCGACTTTGACTGAGATTTCGCTAGCAGCGCGTAGATAAAATATGACAAGGAGAGTGTCGAGTTGGGTGTACCTTTTGCATTCCCAGAGTTGTGCTCCACATAGCTGAGTGGGTTGTTCCCCTTCCTCGTCGACTTTCGGAGTCATTCTTTGACTTGTTGGGGGGGCTTGAGCCTCTTACGGACCCGATGATGCCCGCCGAAGTCGAGAGGATCTGGGAAGACTTTATTGATCCGCGACTCTTCCCGAGGTTGAGAGAGTTTGAGACTCTACGGTCGAACCTCGGGGCATCCCGACCTTGGTCGAAGAATCTTACGTCAGGTCGGTGATCCTGGGAACGCTCTGCCGACCTGCGATGCATCCCGAGGTCGAGGGAGTTTGGGACTCTACGGTCAATCCTCGGGGCATCTCGACCTTAGTCGAGGAATCGTTCATCAGGTCGATGGGTCTGGGTACGCTCTATCGACCTGCGACGCTTTCCGGGGTCGAGGGAGTTTGGGACTCTACGGTCGACCCTCGGGGCATCCCGACCTTAGTCGAGGAATCGTTCGTCAGGTCAATGGGTCTGGGCATGCTCTATCGACCTGCGACGCTTCCCGAGGTTGAGGGAGTTTGAGACTCTACGGTCGACCCTCGGGGCATCCCGACCTTAGTCGAGGAATCGTTCGTCAGGTCGATGGGTCTGGGCACGCTCTATCGACCTGCGACGCATCCCGAGGTCGAGGGAGTTTGGGACTCTACGGTCGACCCTCGGGGCATCCCGACCTTAGTCGAGGAATCGTTCGTCAGGTCGATGGGTCTGGGCACGCTCTATCGACCTGCGACGCTTCCCGAGGTCGAGGGAGTTTGGGACTCTACGGTCGACCCTCGGGGCATCCCGACCTTAGTCGAGGAATCGTTCGTCAGGTCGATGGGTCTGGGCACGCTCTATCGACCTGCGACGCTTCCCGAGGTCGAGGGAGTTTGGAACTCTACGGTCGATCCTCGGGGCATCCCGACCTTAGTCGAGGAATCGTTCGTCAGGTCGATGGGTCTGGGCACGCTCTATCGACCTGCGACGCTTCCCGAGGTCGAGGGAGTTTGGGACTCTACGGTCGACCCTCGGGGCATCCCGACCTTAGCCGAGGGGTCTTGCGTCAAGTCGACATTTCATCGTCCTGCGATACTTTCCGAGGTCGAGGGAGTTTGGGACTCTACGGTCGAGCCTCGAGGCATCCCGATTTTAGTCGAGGAATCTGAGGATCATAGATGACCCGACATTAGAAGAGAATCATAATCATTGAAATGGGCGAATTATTTGTAGAAAAGAGACTGAGTCCATATTCTTGATTGTTTTGAACCCCTAGGGGTTTTATTGGTAGTACGTTCGTAGATTCTCGGAGTTCCAGCTTCGCGGAATTGGAGTTCCCTCTAGGGATTTCAACTTGTATGCTCCGGGTCGTTGTATTCGGGCGATCTGATACGGCCCTTCCCAATTTGGGGCGAGCTTTCCCTACTCGGTCGGTTGAGAAGCCTCGGCTCTCCTGAGGACGAGGTCCCCTACTTTGAAGAGCTTGGGCTTGACTCTGGAGTTGTAGTATTGGGCCGTTCTCTGTTGATATCTCGCCATACGGACCCGGGCGACCTCTCGTGTCTCTTCAACAAGGTCCAAGTTGTTCCTGAGCCGGAAAGAATTGGTGTCGGGGTCGTAATGCTCCACCCTTGAAGAAGGGAGGCCGATTTCCAGCGGGATGACAGCCTCAGTGCCGTATGCTAAGTTGAAGGGGGTCTCTCCCGTGGGCAGTCGGAACGTAGTCCGGTACGCCCAGAGGACGTTGTACAAGTCCTCGACCCACTGTCCTTTGGACCGATCAAGCCTAGCCTTGAGTCCCTGCAAAATGGTATGATTAGTTACCTCAGTTTCCCCGTTTGTCTGGGGATGGGCGACCGAGGTGAAGCGGTGGTCAATGCCGAGCTCAGAGCAAAATTTTCTGAAGTGGACATTGTCGAACTGCCGGCCATTGTCGGATATAAGGATACGAAGAAGTCCGAATCTGCAAATTATGGACTTCCACACGAAGTCCCGCATCTTTTGCTCGGTGATCCGGGCTACAGGTTCGGCTTCGACCCATTTGGTGAAGTAGTCGATGGAGACGACCAGAAATTTTCTTTGCCCAGTGGCCAGAGGGAAGGGCCCCAGAATGTCAATCCCCCATTGGGCAAACGGCCAGGGGGCGATGATTGAAGTCAGCAGGGCTGAAGGTCGGCGTTGGATGTTAGCATTTCGTTGGCACCGGTCACACTTCCGGACGAAATCCGTCGCATCTTTCTGGAGTGTGGGCCAGTAATATCCTTGCCGCAGGATCTTATGGGCTAACGCCCGTCCCCCCAGGTGATTTCCGCAGATTCCTTCATGGACCTCTCGGAGGGCATAGTCCGCCTCAGAGGGGCGGAGGCATTTGAGAAGAGGAGAAGTAAATGATCGACGATAGAGTCTGTTTTCATACAAGACATACCGGAGAGCTTGGCGCTTGATTCGGCGAGCCTCTGTCTCGTCATGGGGCAAGGTTCCGTCCTGGAGGTAGCAGACGAACCCGTCGATCCAGCTTGGTTCGAAGTCGATGCACATGGTGGGTTCTGGTTCCTCCGTGCTGGGAGTCTGAAGATACTCGAGCGTTGTCCCCGTGGGAAGCTCGCTCATGCGGGAGGTCGCCAGTTTGGACAACTGGTCCGCCCTGAGATTCTCCGCTCTGGGAATGTGTTGAATACTGAAAGAGTTCAAGGTAGTCGTGAGTTTCCGCACTTTTTGGAGATATTTCTGCATGGACGGCTCTTTTGCTTCGAAGTCTCCCCGGATCTGGCTTACTATCAACTGGGAATCACTGAAGGCCGTCAGATCTTCTACTTTCAGCTCCTTTGCTAACTTGAGCCCGGCGATGAGAGCCTCATACTCAGCCTCGTTGTTCGAGGCCGGAAACTCGAGGCGCAAGGCTTGCTCGGCCACCACCCCGTCTGGACTGGTGAGGATGAGTCCGGCCCCGCTACCCCCCGAAGTTGAAGACCCGTCCGAGTGTAAGACCCATGGTAGCCTTGGGGCTTCCTCTATGGATGCGGATGGTAGCTCGGGGTCGTTCGGCAGGGTGCACTCTGCGAGGAAGTCGGCGAGTATTTGAGCTTTAATAGCCGGCCTGGGCCGATATTCGAGGTCAAACTCCCCGAGCTCGACCGCCCATTTGGCGATCCTCCCCGCACGATCCGACCTTTGCAGTATTTGCTTCATAGGCTGGTCGGTCAGTATGGTTATCGTATGCGCTTGGAAATAAGGCCGGAGTCTCCGAGCTGAAATGACAAGGGCAAAGATCGTTTTCTCAAGTTTGGAATATCGGGTCTCAGCATCCCTGAGGACCCGGCTGATGTAGTAGACCGGCTTTTGGAGCTTGTCCTCTTTCCGGACGAGGACTGAGCTCACTGCAACTGGAGAGACGGCCAGATATAAGTAAAGGACTTCACCCCCCTGCGGTTTGGTGAGCAGCAGGGGAGAGGCCAAAAGGCTTCTGAGCTCTTCGAAGGCCTGCTGGCATTCTTCTGACCACTGGAAGTCCTTTGGCCGCTTGAGGATCTTGAAGAATGGGAGGCAGCGCTCAGCCGATCGGGAGACAAATCTTCCCAAGGCGGCGACCCGTCCCGTAAGCCGCTGCACCTCCTTGACTGTCCTCGGGGGCGTCATTTCTTGTAGCGCTCGGATTTTCTCGGGGTTGGCTTCGATTCCGTGCTGGGTTACTATGAAGCCCAGGAACTTGCCCGAGGTGACTCCGAACGCGCACTTCGCTGGGTTGAGCTTCATTCGGTATCTCCTGAGCTTGGAGAACGTTTCGTTGAGATCAGCTACATGGTGCTCCGCCGCTCGACTCTTCACCAGCATGTCGTCCACGTAAACTTCCATATTCCGGCCGATCTGGTCTTTAAAAATTTGGCTGACCAGCCTCTGATAGGTGGCTCCAGCGTTCTTCAGGCCGAAGGGCATCACCTTGTAGCAATAGGTGCCCTTATCGGTGATGAAGGCCGTCTTCTCCTCGTCTTCTGGCGCCATTCGAATTTGATTGTACCCCGAGAAGGCGTCCATAAAAGTCAGCAGTTGGTGTCCTGAAGTGGAATCGACGAGCTGGTCGATGCTTGGGAGAGGAAAACTGTCTTTTGGGCAAGCTTTGTTCAGGTCGGTGTAATCCACGCACATGCGCCATTTTCCGTTGGCCTTCTTTACGAGGACCACGTTGGCGAGCCAATCTGGGTAAGAGACCTCCCGGATGAAACCGGCTTCAAGGAGTTTATCCACCTCCTCGGCCGCAGCTCGTTGTCGTTCCGGGGCGGAGCCTCTTTTCTTCTGCTTTACAGGTCTGCTGGTCGGCTTCACCTGAAGTCGATGGACCATGACCTCAGGGTCAATTATCGGTACGTCCGCGGGCGACCAGGCGAAGATATCGGCACTGTCCCGCAGGAAGCTGATGAGGTGATTCCTCTCGCGGGCGCCAAGGCCGGAGCCGACCTGCACAGTTAGCTCGGAAAAATTTTCTCGTAGTGGAACTTGAACAAGAAGCTCACCAGGCTCTACTTGCTTCTTCCAAAGGGTGTCCCTCGCATCCAGGGTTTCTATGGGTAGTGAGGGGCCTGTTGGCTGAATCGGCGCCTCGGTCGGTTGCCTTACTCGGTAGGCCGCCATGTAGCATTGCTTGGCAACCAACTGGTTTCCACGGACCTCGCCTACTCCTTGGCCGGCGGGGAACCTCATGAGCAGATGGCGGGTTGAGACCACGGCTCGGAGGGCATTTAGCCCTGGCCGCCCAAGGATGGCGTTGTAGACTGAGGGCAGGCGGACCACAAGAAAGTCCGTCCTCACAGTGCTCTCCCGGGGAGCGAGGCCAACTGTGACAAGGAAGCTGGCCTCACCTTCAACTGGGACCGAGTCCCCGGTGAACCCAACCAGTGGGGTATTGATTTTTCGGAGATGTCCTTCTGGCAACCCCATTTTTTGGTAGGCATGATAGTACAAAACGTTGGCTGAACTTCCATTGTCAACTAGGACACGTTTTACATCAAACCTATTTACAATCATAGAGATGACCACAGCGTCATCGTGGGGGGTCTCAACCCCTTCCAAGTCCTCGTCCGAGAACGAGATGACTTCATCAGCACGCAGGCGCTTCGGGGGGGCTCCCTGGGCGGCTGCTCCTACCGAGGCTCCTCCAATCATATTGATGGTGCCAGCGATGGGCCTGTTGTCGTCCGGGTTCTCGGGCAGTGTGGTGTTTTCCGTCGGCCTTCTTTCCTCACATCGGTTCCTCACGAACCGATTGAGTACTCCCCGGCGGATGAGCGCCTCTATCTCGTCCCGGAGCTGGAAGCAATCCTCCGTGTCGTGCCCACGATCTCGGTGGAAGCGGCAGTACTTCCTGGGATTGCGGGGAACTCCAATATCCCGCATAGGAGGCGGGGGTCGGAAGAAATCCCGACCCTCGATTTCCATCAAGATCTCGGCCCGGGGGGTATTGACAGGTGTGTAGTTCTCGTACCTCCCTGGGTACGTCCGAGGCCGCGGTGGAGACCTTGGTCGAGGTGGAGTCCTCCGCTGAGGTCATCCCTGCTGCCGAGGCGGGCTCCTCAGTCGGGAGAGGTTCTTCTCTCGACGGGGGGACCGGCTCCTTTGTCGTCCGCGCTCCTCGCGGCGTTTCTTCTGCTTCCTTGAGGCGGGCTCAATCGCACCCCGTCTGGAGGCAACTGCCTCCTCGGCCTTGGCGTACTTCTGGGCTTGGGCCAACATTTCGGTGAAGTCGGCCGGGAAGCTCTTCTCAATGGAGAAGAAGAATCGATAGGAGCGAACTCCAGTCTTCAGGGCCGACATGGCTATTGACTGGTCTAGCTCGCGAACTTCCCACGTGGCGGCAGTAAAACGGTCCAGATACTCCTTGAGGGATTTCTCCTCCTTCTGCTTGATGTCCAGGAGGGAGTCTGACGTCCGTCGGTGGCGTCGGCTGGCGGCAAAATTGGTGGTGAACTGCCTGCCGAGTTGCTCAAAGGAGGATACCGTGTTCGGCTTTAGTCCAGAGAACCAAAGCCGAGCGGTCCCTCGAAGGGTTGCTGGGAAGGCCTTACAAAGTACGGCCTCCGAGGATCCTTGTAGAGCCATGAGGGCTCGGTAGCTCTCCAAATGATCGAGGAGGTCGGTAATTCCGCTGTAGGGCTCCACCTGAGGCATTTTGAACCTCGCAGGGACCGGCTCATCCTCGATCTGGCGGGAAAAGGGGGATTTGGTGGTGAACTCGAAGTCTCCCTCCTGCCTTGCCTTCCTACTGTGGAGCGCTGCGATTTGGCGCTCCAAGTGCTCAACTTTCCTGTCGAGCTCCCCAACCCGTGGAATTGTCACGGCGGTCTGCTCTGGCTCACGGTGGTCTGGGGCTGACTCGGCCTCAGAGGGTTGGGGT